>NW_006408650.1:2682665-2724204 GCF_000296735.1 Chrysochloris asiatica | reverse complement strand
CTGATAATAGTGGGGGATGATGGATGGGGGAGAGCTGACTGGGGGGGCTGATGGGTGGGGAAGGGCAGGCAGTGGGGGGGCTGATGGGAGAGGGAGGGCTGACAACCTTGGGCTGATGGGTGGGGTACCCGATGATGATCAGAGCAGCTACCACAGCCTGATGACAGTCCATGTGTCCCCAGACTCGTCTGTGTGCTTCTGGGCTGAGAGCTGCTTCACCCTGGTGCCCTACACCCTGGTGCACCCCCACAGACCTACTCAGCCCCGGCCAGTGCTCTTCGTGCCCAGGGTGGTTGGGAAGATTCTGATGGAGAAGCTGTGCCTCTACCGAGGCTTTGAGAAATGCCTGCCAGGTACGTTCTCTGCTATGACCCACCTGAGCAGGGTAGGGCCGGGCCTCTGCAGGACAGGGTCTACGCACCTCAGAGCAATGGGAGGCTTCCAGGCTATGGCCGTGCCACACCAAGGCCCCAGAGAGTATGACTTGTTTGCACTCATTGTCACAGTTCTCCAAAGGCTGAAGAGGGGCTAAGGCAGGTGTGGCACGTGCCTGGGGACCACTCAAACAGGGGTGGGGGGAGCCACTGAGCAGTTTCTATTCCCCATCACATCTTCCTCAGCCAGCTTTGAGGGGTCATTTGGCAAGATGGAATTGATTGCTGGAGGCAATGTTCTCCAGAGCTATCTCACCCGCCCCAGTAGAGAATCCTACACTCGCTCTTCCAGCTTCTGGTGATGGCCAGCTGTCCTTGGCTCGCAGACACTTCACTCAGTCTCTCTCTCCATCTTCACGGACCTTGTTCCGGTGTGTCTGTGTCTCAGACCCACTCTCCTTTCTCTCACGAGGACACCCACCTTTGGATTCAGAGTCCACCATAGTCCAGGGTCTCATCTCAACAAATTCTGTCTGCAAAGCTCCTTTCCAATAAGGTCACAATCTGAGGCTCTGGGTGGACAGGGATTTTTAGGGACACTATTCAAACCTGGTGTGGCGCTGTGGGTTAATGCGCCAGACTGCAAAGCGGTTTGAACTGTAAGGTCAGTGGTTCAAGCTCACCAGCTGCTCCTCGGAAACACTATACAGGGTCGCTATGGGTCGGAACCAACCTGACGGCACTTAACAACATTCAAACCAAAATCCCTGTCCACCCAGAGCCTCAGATTGTGACCTTATTGGAAAGGGGCTTTATGTTGTGGGACACTACTCTGGTAGCGTAGTGGTTACGAATCAGGCTGTGAACCACAAGGTCAGCAGTTCGAAACTACCAGCTGTTCCGCAGGAAAAAGATGAGGCTTTCTGCTCCCGTAACGATTTACAGCCTCGGAAACCCTGTACAGGGTCGCTGTGAGTCGGAACCGACTCCACGGCACATAACAACAACAACAACAACTCAAATCAGGCACCCTGGTGTAGCACTGTGGGCTAATGCATCAGTCAGACTGTAAAATTGTTTGACCCACAAGGCTGGTGGTTCAAGCTCACCAGCTGCTCCTTGGAAACGCTATACAGGATCTTTATGGGTCGGAATCGACTTGACGGCACTTAACAACAACTCAAACCAGGAGTCTTATTGGTGCCGCTCCCAGAAAGGTTGACAGTTCAATCTCACCCTCCGCTCTTTGGGAGAAAGATGTGGCACTCGGCTTCCATAAAGGTGGGCAGCCCCAGAAACCCCGTGGGGCAGTTCCACTCTGGCCTATACGGTTGTTGTAAGTCTGAATCCACTCAACAGCTGTGGGTTTGGTTTGGTGAGGTGGTTACTGGGGCTGAGTAGGGAGTTCTTACTGGGAGTAAACCCGAAGTCTCCACCCGTCTGACAAAGCTGCTCTAGAGGTATTTACGGAGAGAAGCTGGTCAGTGGGGTCCTGCTCTGAGACACAAACTCGGGGTGTCTGCAATGCTCGGCGTGGAAGGTGGCTCCCCAGCTAGATGAGGAGACGTGGTTCATGCCTCATCTATCCACTCATGAGCAGTCTCTATGAACAGGGTCCCACTCTACCCCACCTCCTTAGAATTCACATCCTAGCAGGGAGATGAAAACAAGCAGACGCCATGCTGTTCCTTTAGTAAGCACCTACTGTGTTTCAGGCAAGCGGCTCCTAGAGATAGAGTTGAAGAGGCTTTCGAAGGTCATTCGGCTAGGGGAGGCAGACACTCAGGATAAGCTGGTGTAAGATGGGGTGGAAGGTCCAGATGTGGTCCCAGAAGGCATGGCAGCCCCTCAGAGAGGACAGGAGGGAAGAGTGGGATGTACTGAGGTCCCAAGACTCACCCAAGGTCTGTTTTGCTCTGTCACCTGCAGAGTATCTGAGCCAGGAGGAATACAATGGCCGGAACCTGATAGGAGACATCATCCAGGGCCCAGAAGGGTCCAGTGGTCGCTGCTGGGTGACCCGCCAAGCTGTGGAGTCTCTCATGCAAAAGGTGGGCCGGGCACCCCGGGTGAAGGTTGTATTTGGGGAGCTTTTTGCCCAGAGGAAAGGTGGTCTGGTGGCGCTGCTAACCACATGGTCGGTGGTTCAAGCACACTGGTCACTGCATGGGAGAAAGATCGACAGACTTGGAAATCCTATGGGGCAGTTCTACTCCATTCCACAGGATTGCTGTAGGTCTGCTTCAGTGGGGTTTTCTCTAGAGGAGGGGAGTGCAGGACTTTCTCCAAAGTCTGGGCAGACTGGACAGCGTGCAGTGGGCTACAGTTGGTTGACCAGGAGATAGGCGGACATTCACTCTCCTAGCTGTCCCACTTGGTACTCAGCCTCACTTCTCCACAGTCCCTCTATCTCTGGTTTGCTGGAAGTCCATGGAAAGGCCACAACCTGCTTCTGATGTGTGAGACACATGTGAACTCGGGCAAGTGTTTCAACAGCCCAGAGACGCCATGTCCTCTACTCTGGAGATGTTTGATCAATACTTAATAAGCAGACAACAGGGTGACCTTGCGCTCCAGTCCCTGGGGGCACACGCAGGTTGCCCTCAACTGCTGACCTGAAGGCCGATGGTCCCAGCCCGCCCAGCAGCACTGCGTAAGAAAGGCCTGGTGATCTGCTGCTATAAAGGTTACAGCCAAGCTAATCCCCTGGAGCAGTTCTACTGTCCTCCGGGATTGCCGCCAGTAGGATCGGACTTGGCAACAATGGTTTTAGAATGTGGGGTTGTTTTTTTTCACCTATCCAGTAAGTTCGTTTAAAGGCTTAAACAAATATATGAGAGGGGGCTTCAAAAGTTCATGGAAAGACCTCCATTCTCTCTTACTTTTTCCACAAACATTCTGAATTCCCCTGATATGAGAGAATCTCCGTAAAAGATCACATTCATGCAGACATAGTCTGTGGGGAGGTGGGGGTGGGCCCAGCGGGGCTGGGAGCCAGATGGGACACCCACCCCCACGCCCCTACAAACACACACACAGCCACAGAGGGTAATGGAACATCCCAGTGCATAATTCAGCAGCTTGGCCACACTCACCTCAGTCCCACCCCACAATTTAACAATTTCTGGGATTTCCAAGTGAAAAATCAAAGAATGGAAACTTTTAAGATGTTACATGTACAAAGTGGCTAAAGAACCCCTTCCATTTGTGGGTTCCTGTGTTCAGCCTGGGGAGTGGGGCACCTTCCATGCCTGAGGCCATGGCTCACTCACGCCACTCCCCTCATCCACACACAGGACACCCACGGGCTCTTGGACTTGGGACTGACCACCATCTGTGCCCTGCACAGACTTGAAATCTTTCCCATCATCCTCCATGTCTCCATCAACGAGAAGACTGCCAAGAGGATCAAGTAGGTCTCCCCATGCCCCTGCGCTGGGGGTCCCAGAGCCCCGGGATGCCTCTCCCATGGGCCTTGGAGCACATTCTGTTCCCAGGAACGCCTCTGTTCTGGCTCCTGCAGGTGTCCCCAGGTGGTCACCTCACAACTCACTGGACAATGTCCCCCCCACCACTAGGGAGGAGCCTGGGCATAGCTGGGGGTGGGGAGAATCCAGACCACCCTAACTCGACCAAGGAAACTTCTAGGTGGTACATATGGTTAGTAGGCTCTAACTTGTGATAGCAGACCAAAGCAAGGTGGGCACCCATTTGGCTTACATCTGTGGCAAGCCAAGATGGGCTGATGTCTCCCTTCCTGTGTGGCTCTTTATGTTGAAGGTTGTAAACCAGACCCCACTCCCATTGGGGACTGTCATTTGGGGTCCAGCTGACATGTCAGGTTAGCTAAGGTCATGTCCCATGACCTCTCAAGGAGGGGCTGCCCATGGCCCAGGTGTGTGCACCTCTGGCTGGGGCCAACCCAGGGCCCACCTCCCAGGGCCCCGTGCATCTCAGTCTGCCCTGCTTGCTCCCACCAGGAAATCCCTGCAGCGGCTCGGCACGTCGGAGGAGCAGCTGCTGGAGACAGCCAGGCTGGAAGAAGGGGACCTGGACAAGGCACCCTGTCTGTACAACAGCCTGGCCCCTGATGGATGGAGCGACCTCGAGTCCCTGCTTAGCTGTGCCCGAGCAGCCATCGCCGACGAACAGAAGAAGATTGTGTGGACAGAACAGAGCTCCTGCTGACGCTGTGGACTTGGGGTTTGGGCAGAGAGCAGCCCGGCTCTCCACCCTATGACTATAGACCCACTGTGGGCTCAGGATCCAGGGAGCGAGCAGCCCGGCTCTCCACCCTATGACTATAGACCCACTATGGGCTCAGGATCCAGGGAGCAGCAGCCCGGCTCTCCACCCTATGACTATAGACCCACTGTGGGCTCAGGATCCAGGGAGCGAGCAGCCCGGCTCTCCACCTTGAACTCTGCTCCCAGTCCACCCTCAGCAGGGCTTGGCATGACCAGAACTGGGGACCAGTGGACCTTTCTGGGTAATGACATCAGCCCAGAGCAAGCCCTGCCTTTCTGCAGCCTGCTGGCTCGCTCTGACTCCATGGATGCTGCACCTCAGTCCACATCTCAACACGTCAAAGGGCTTGTTGGAACCCGCAGAGACTGAGGGCTGGCAGCTGTGCCCACAAGACCCCTGGGCCCTGCGCAGAACAGGACAAGCCCCTCTGTCACCTTAGTTGGCTTGGTGGGAAATACCTCTGTAAGTCTAGTATACACACTGCTCTCTATAAAGTCCCGTGTGAAGGAAATGGATTTGAAGTGGGTCTGGGCATCGCATCCTGGAAACACCTGGCTCAGAGTGCCAACTGGGTCTTCTTATGGCCAAGACCACCTGTCCTCCTAGCTGCACCTCAACCCTCCTAGGGCAAAGCGTGCTTCTTCCAACCCCAGGATCCCCTGGGACCCCCTCTTAGGACCTTCCTGGAGCAAATGCTATTTTGACAGCAGCGTCATGAAGGAAGGTGCATTACAGTTACGGTTGGTATCTTTGTAACCAAGTTCAGAAAATGAAATTCTATGTATTTGCTAAAATAGCTTTTACAATACTGGTATCTGCTGCCTTCTCCCCACCTACCCCCAGTATGGAGCTGGTGGGGAGGGGAGGGTGATGGGAGTCCACCTTCTCTAGGGAGAGAGTTCCACTTCCTGAGTTTTACAGTACAGTTGGCTGCCATGGTGGGTACATAAGTGGTACAGTAAGGATGGAACATTCTAGAAGAAATTTGGGGACAATCTAATACTTCTAGAGGTGGTGTTTCTAAACTTGAACACTGCAGAAGAGTTTGCTTTGTCCATAAAATTAAGAGTGGACACTTGGAGGACTTTCAGTGAACTACTGAGTTAGCATAGACCCAAGAACTTGACATGGGGCAGAACAAAGGAAGTAGAAATACTAAAGTATCTTTTAGAGGGTCCTCAAAACCAGAAGCTGATTAAAATCAACAGACCATGTTCCCACATGGAGCACGGTTAGGGCCAGCCCACCTCTCTTCATGGTGAAGGCTCAGAAATACCTGTGGGTTCCAAACCAGCCCAGAAGACAAGACCCCTTTGTCCTACCCCAGGTTCGCTCTAGAATCCCTGTGCTGGGACACAGTGTGGACTCAAGGACAATGGTGCCCCTTACGGTGGTAGTACCATGGAAGGGGGCACATTCTGCTCTGCTCTCTAAGGCCGAGGCAGGAAGGAAGAGGAGTGGCCAGAGCTGCAGCCTCTTCTCCATCACCTGCTGAGATGGCCCGTCTGGTCATGGGGACCACATTGGGGGGAGAGGACTCGTGTTGCCGAGACACTCATAGCTCGTTATGGAGTGACCGGCACTGGGGAGAGAGTTTCTCCTCCAGGACCCCATCAGGCGCACACACCCAAGGGTCCTGGGTTTCCCATTGCCACTTGGTCAGCTGAGTCTTGAGCATTTCTAGAAGCTGGGCATAGTGCGGGTCAGTGGCCAGATTGTGGGTCTCGTGAGGGTCCTGGCTCCGGTCGTAGAGTTCCCAGCGGTCCCGGTAGTAATAGTGATAGAGGTCTTTGTACCAGCCTGTGGGCTGGCCTGCCCTGGTGCGGTTCAGGAGATCCTGGAATGTTGGGGAGACGTAGAAATCCTGGTCAATAGGGAAGGGCATCTTAAAGTTGAGATTGTGTACCAGGTGGAAGTTGTCGTGGTGCACGGAACGCATGGGGTAGTACATGGTGACCTCGTGGAGGCTCTGGCTGCCGAAGACAGTGGTCCAGGGGGGCTCAGACTCCAGTGCTGGCAGGAGGGACCGACCAGTGAGCTGCACGGTCTTTGAGCCGAAAATGGCATAGCTGGGGTAGGGAATGGAGAACCAATCCAAGATGGTGGGGGTTAGATCTGAAAAAGAAACAGGCTCTCAGTGTGGTAGGGCCCTGGCTCACTTCTGGGAGAGCTGATCTAAGCCCCTCCACAGAGCTGGGAGGCCTCCCAAAGGGAGTTTCTGCTGTGGACCCAACACCTCATCACATCACTTCTCTGGACGCTGTGTCCTCTGGGAAGATCTGTTGAAGTCCTAACTATTAGTAGCTGTGATGTGGCCTTGTGTGGGGAAGTAGGGCCCTGGACATTGTTAGGTTAATGTGAGCTCATGTCACAATGAGCCCTAAATCCGATGTGATTGGTGTTGTTAGAGAAGAGGAGATGGGGGACGGTGGAAGCCGAGGAAGGTCTAGAGCCGACAGAGCTAGGAGCCAGAGCAGGAAGAATCAACACTGAACTGTGGCCAATACAAATCAGTTCCCACCAGCTACCCAGTCTGCCGTATTGCTACCACAGTCCAGAAGACTCGGACACCACGGTGCCTCTCATCACATACCACGAGGACCTTCTGTGGCCCAGTGAGGAAGTCCCCCCTGTAGGGAGGGACCACCCAGTCTTGTTCTGTGGTGTGTCCACACGGGTTCCCAGCTTTAGGGTCCAAGGGAGAGACCTCCACCACAGGGGATACGTGTGCCCCCCACTCATGGCTTCACCCTGAGCCCCTCATGAAGTCCTTTCATGCCCTGAGTTTTGTCTGCTCATCTGTCATAGAGGAAGAGAGACCCCAGGCCTTCTTCAAGATGTAGGGTTACTGAGAAGTCAGCATAACGGGGTACAGGGGTTTTTAGACCAATAGTAGCAGCCTCACTTGGGGACTTATAAGAAATACAGGTTCTTGGACCCAGGACAGCTGAGTCAGTGCCTGGGGGTGGGGGTTGTTGTTGTTGTTGTTATGTGCCATGGAGTCGGTTCCGACTCATAGCGACCCTGTACAAGGTTTCCAAGGCTATAAATCTTTACGGGAGCAGAAAGCCTCATCTTTCTCCTGCGGAGCAGCTGGTAGTTTCAAACTGCTGACCTTGTAGTTCGCAGCCTGATTCGTAACCACTACGCTACCAGAGCTCCTTGGGGGTGGGGGTGGGGGGCTGTAATTAGTGCTGCGTGTTAGGCACTGCTAACCAGAAAAGTTTGGTGGTTCAAACCCAGCAGTTGCTCTGCGGGAGCAAGCTGAGGTGTTCTGCTTCCCTGAAGACCGAGCCTCAGAAGGCTCCTGGAGCAGCTCTGCCCTGTCCTCAAGGGTCACCGTGAGTCAGAATCGACTGACGGCAGTGAGTTTGATTTAGGTTTTGGTCCTGGTGATTCGGTGAGCACCGCTGAGTGTGTGGTATATAGCCAAGGCCTGGACGGCAGCGAGGCTCAGACCACATCCCAGCGTACAAGCTGTGTGGCCCTGGACGACAGGCTACACCTTCCTGAGTCTCCTTTTCAACACCTGACTGGCCCTAGGAGCAGCATGGTCGCCCCCCACCCCCCAGCTCAGACAGACAGGCCTTACCTAGGAGGCTCACGTAGGCCTGGCTGACCTGGCCCCAGCGACGGCGGTGCTCGGGAGATGACAGCAGAAAAGGCTCTGCCGTGCCCGGCCAATACAGGTTGGTCCTACCGCTGGGGAAGGGGATTCCGTTGTCAGATGTGAAGATCACCAGGGTGTCATTCAGGACCCCGGCTCCCTGCAGCTCCTGGAGCACAAGACCAATCCCTGTGGGGGGTGGGGGAGAGCAGGGCTCAGTGCACACGTGGCAGAAGTGCCGGATGCCCCATATGCATGAGGAATCCTGCTCACTCACGCCCCCTTTTCCCTGTCCTCACCATCCTCCCAGCAGTCCCAGTCCCTCACCAGCACACGGTCCACTGACTCCTCCCCTCCAGGGGGTCCGGTCACCCCACACACAGCTGTGGCTGCCCTACACAGGTTTCTGTGTTTTCTGGGATCTGTGTGTGTTCCACAGAACTAAGAGGGTCCGACTCCAGCTGGAAGACAGCCCCTGGATGGGAGGAGTTAGGGGAAGGCCTGCTGGGGGTGGGGAAGTGGGCTGCATGCTGGCAAGGGACTTAGACTGCTGGGAGGATAGTGGGGTTCTCTCCAAGCCCACCCCATCCACAGGTCCCTGGGAATTAATGTCGCCCACATGAATATGATAAAGATACAATCCCCACAGGAAGGTGAATAGTGGCCCACCCCCAAAAGAAATGTCCACTCCCATTGCCCGGCTTTCCAGCACCCACCTTGGTCCATACGGCCAATGGTGGTGTACTGAGCAGCCAGGTCAGCTCGTGCAGCTGGAGTGTCAGGGATGAAGTAAGGCACCTGGGGAGGGCGGAGTGTGGGTGAGGTGAGGGACCTGCTTTCTTCCCTGACCGGAAACCACTGCCTTCATGGGACCGGAGTAACCCATGTCACTGAACCGTCCCACTCTGTCTGCTGGCCCTACAGTGGGACCTGGCTCCAATTCAGCCGGAGGCCTCTTTCCAATGGTGACACTCCAGGCTGGGCGGGGACATGAGTGCAGAGTGTGTGTGTGTGTGTGTGTGCACGCGTGTGTGTATGTATGTGAGTGTGTGCGTGTGTCTCTATGTGTGAGTGTGTGGACAGGGGCACCCAGAACTGCACAAGGAAGAGGGCTCTTCCCTTTGATGTCACCAGGCTGGGCGGGGTTATGAGCACAGTGAGGACTAGGATCCCCCGCCCCAGGGGTTTAGAAAAGCAGAGGGAGCCTTGGGAACAAGGCCTGAGCCCCTCCCCTACCTGCACGTCCTGGGGATTGTAGGTCTGGGGGGTCCAGTCTGGGATGCGCCCCATGCCGCTTTCTCCATTGCCGAACTTCTCGCAGAAACTTCCGTACTGGGGCTGCGAATGCCCACAGCGGTGGGGATCATGGAAGGCAACGTAGAGGAAGAAGGGTCTGCAGGTGGAGGAAGGGGCTAGTGGGCATTGTCACTCTCTACTCCAGGGACCCTAGTCCTTTAGGAAGGAGCCTACCTCTCAGCCCGGCCCTGTCTCTCAGCTCTGCCTATGCCCCAATATCCTAAGGCTATGGGACCCTCACAGCCCCAGGTCCCCTCTTCCTCTGGCCTCATTAGTTCAAGCACCTGGAACCTTCTACTCCAGCAGACTGGAGACTCCTAGATTCCACCTAAGGCTCTGGACTGGGAGTTGAGGGTCTGGCAATGGGTGTGAGTGGTTGAGTGAGGGGCAGGGGCGGGGCCTGTCCCACCTGGCGTCCTGGGACTGCAGAAATTTCTGGACCAGTAGCTTTATCCTGGTGATGTTGCGTCCCACCTGGAGGACGGAGCCATTCTCCTCCGTGTAGGCGAAGTCGAATGGGTACACCACCTCGGGTCCCACATGCTTCTTCCCAATGATCCCTGCGCAGGGTGGGCACGGAGCTGCCAGGACACCCCTCCCACCTCCTCCCCTCCCCTCGCCACCCAAGCGCATCCAGGTGCCTGAGTCTTATGGATCCACAGCCCAGCCAGGTGCTCAAGGCAGGTGACATCAGCACATCTGGTCTCTCACCTGTGCGAACACCGGCCTGGCTGAGGAGCAGTGGCAGGCTCCGCACCTTGTCAAAGGAGTTGAAGTGGTGGGTGTCCTGGTGCAGCCCATACATGCCGTTCTGGTGCTGCGGCAGAGGTGTGCTCAGTGAGGCCGGCCCTGCCCACCCCACGGTCAGCAGCAGAGGGCCCTCTCTGGGTCCCTGACTAGGTGACCAACCCCACTGAGCTTTTATAGGCCTCCAGACTCTTTGCCTAACCCCTGGGTCCCTCTTGGGGAAGTGAGATGCCAGCAGAAAGGAGAGGAGGCCAAGGGGTGACCACTACAACTAGGGGGGCTGAGAGGTGTCTGCTACAACTAGAGGGGATCAAGGGGTTTCCTGCTACAACTAGGGGGGATCAAGGGGTTTCCTGCTACAACTAGGGGGGATCAAGAGGTTTCCTGCTACAACTAAGGAGGCTGAGGGGTGTCTGCTTCAACTAGGGGGGCTGAGAGGTGTCTGCTTCAACTAGGGGTGTCTGACTTCTTTCGAACACTCTACTGTAAAGTCAGGAGGACGGCAATAGGCACCCTGTCATCACATGTCTTTATGTTATAAATGAAATAGTGTGGGTGTTAAAAACCCAGGCCCTGTGTGAATGTGAATGAACCGTTAGCAGTACATGGCAGGCCTACAAGTGTCACGTCTGATCTCACCTGTGACAGGGAAGGTTTGATGACCTTCATGGTAAGGCCTAATCTCACACAGTCTGGTGTGATTTGATGTGGTAAGCCCTGACCTGAGGTAGCCACCCCATGCCATCACTTCTGTGGTGTTAATGAGGTCCCATGCAATCCATAGAACTACGTTGTATCTTGAGTTAATCTCTTTTGAGATACAAAAGGAGAAGTAAGCCAAGCTCAGACGGATCTACGACCACCAAAACAGAAGAACCAGGAGTGGATTATGTCCTGTGGACCTGGGGTCCCTGCCCTGGGAAGCTCCTAGATCCAGGGGAAGACTGATGCCGAGACACACGGAGATCTCCAGGGAACGCTGGGCCTACAGATGCTGACAGGAGACCTGGGTCCCTGCCCTGGGAAGCTCCTAGATCCAGGGGAAGACTGATGCCGAGACACACGGAGATCTCCAGGGAACGCTGGGCCTACAGATGCTGACAGGAGACCTGGGTCCCTGCCCTGGGAAGCTCCTAGATCCAGGGGAAGACTGATGCCGAGACACACGGAGATCTCCAGGGAACGCTGGGCCCACAGATGCTGACAGTAGACCTGGACTTTTCCCCAGCGCTGGTGCTCTCAATTCGGGTTTCTAGTCTCCTAACTGTGAGAGGATACATTTCTGGTTTTTAAGTAGCTCCCTTGTGGTCTTTCTGCTATAGCTGCACTAAGGAATTAACTAAAGGGGTTCTGATGTGGTGCTGTAGGATAAGTACTGGCGCGCCAACCACAAGGTCAGCAGTTCAAACCCACCAGTTACTCCTCAGAAACCCTATACAGGGTCACTATGAGTCAGAACTGGCTTCACGGCACTTAACAACAGACAACTAAGGCATCATCTAATACCCGTAACGTTCTTCCAAAGGGGATGCCATCCTTTTACAGATGAAGAAACTGAGGTGCAGGGTCACACACTCTGACCACACTGGACCCAGGAGATACTCAGTGTAGGCCTCAGTGGGGGAGACTAGAGAGGGATGTCCCTCCCACTCAGAAGCCTGGACTCTAGTCCTGCTTCCCCCTCTCCTGGCCTCAGGTTCTCTCCCCTCACCTCCCCATCCTCCCACCTGTGCCCACCTGGGGTAGGCCGGTGAGGAGGCTGGCCCGGCTGGGAGAGCAACTGCTGACGGAGGTAAATGCATTTCGGAAGATCAGGCTGCGGCGGGCCAAGGCGTCCAGGTGCGGGGTAGCAATGGCACTGTTGTTGTAAACACCACTCTCAAAGCCCCCGTCATCCGCTGAGAAGGGGAGGGACAGAGGAAGAACATGGTGAGGGGGGCTGGGAAGAATAGTGTGTGCGAGTGAGGGAGACCTAGGGCTCTGCTCAGTGATGAATGGGCTGGTTTGGTACCTGGGGCATGATACCTGGCTTGGTTTGATACCCAGGTGGGCATTCCTCTTAGCAGGCATGAGTCTTGGGTGGGCACAGAACCCAGGAGTATGCACCTGCTTGGTAGAAAAGGAACCAGGAGGGGCATGATACATGGCAGGCATGTTAGATAACAGCTGAAGGCGCAGACGAAACCCACTATTGAGTAAGGTCCCTGGGCCAGGAGAGCCCCAGTGAGGGCCTGCCTGGGTGGTCATGTCTATGTCTTGTCCACTGTCTTTCACTGGTACACCTGTCCCACCTAGAGGCTAGAGAGACCCTGAAGCTTGTCTAGCCCCACCCCCTTGCCCTGTAGGAAGCACCTGAGGTCCACCCAGCTGGGCACTGGGGAGTCAAGACTGGACCCTGGCCTCCTACAAACACACGAGGCTTCTTACCTCTACCCTGGGAGAAGCCAGTGGGAACCTCAGGGGCTGCCCTTGCCCCAGCCCTGCTCTGAAGTGGACCCAGGGGGAAGTCTGACCAGCACACAATGCCCTGGCTCTGGGAGGATTCAGAACCCGTTCTGATTCCAGGCCCTGCAGGGATGTATCCTGTGTAAACTCCTCCTGACGGGGGCAGTGGGCAGAGGGCAGAATCCCTTCCTGGCCCGGAGCTGTTTGTGTTTCCATTAGCAGAAAGACTATTCTGCTGAAGACCACAGTTAAGCTTACTAATCAGAAAGCGTGGGCCTGGCTGGGTGCCAGACCTCAGAACAGGAAAGAATCCGAGAGCTTTAGGCTAGCCAGTCACCAGAACCGGAAGTCATGTGACCAGCGGGTACTGAGTAACTTGGGGTTCTGGGGAAGCTGGGGGAGGTGAGTGGGGGGCAGGGCTGTGACCCTGCTCTGGGGCCTGAAGGAGAAGGTAAACATAGGGGTTATCATCACTGAGGGAAGGTGGGAGCTGTGGTATCCCAGCTGTCCCCTCGGGGGTGCGTGGTCACCGGGAGTCTCCTGCGCGGGGGCCCACAGTGTCACCCAGGCCGTTCTGGATGGATAGAGGTGGGAGCTATGGGTCAGAGCAGGCGTGGGGTGAGGGTGTCCCCTCCAGTCCCTCTTCTCTAGGAGGAGCAGGTCTGGGGTAGCAGGGCACGGAGTCGGAGGACTGAAAGGCTTTGGGGACCGTAGGGCACCTAGGGTAGGCAAGGACCATGGGTGGGGACCAGGCGAATGGCCACTTGTGGGGCAAGGCAGGTAGCCACGCGAGAGCAGTGCGGGGCCACGGCAGGTGGGCACAGATGGTACTCACCGAGGATCAACAGCACGTTCCGGGCGCGCGCCCCGGGCACAGAGCACAGTCCCAAGCCGAACAGCAGCAAGCAACCGGTGGGCCCCAGCCTGTGCATGGTTGTGGCTAAGGGTCCGCCCGCCCGCCCGGTCACGTGAGCGCATGACCACGCCCCACTCAGGTCCCGCCCCCGCCTGGCCCCGCCTCGTCCCTTCCCCCTGCGGATCCTGCGGACGCTGCTGCGGAGACGTCTGGAGACCCCGGGCTTCGGCGTCCGGTGAGTGTGCGGCCTCCGGGCGGAAAGCAGCCCAGGCGAGGAGCTCGGGAAACCTAAGGGTCCAGGGGGCTGCCGAAGCGGGAACCCAGGTCGCACCGTCCCCCTACCGCATACTCACCACCTTGGGTCTTGCAGAGGACCCGGGACCTCTGATGACTCGGGGTCCCCACAGCTGGCAGCTGCATGGTGGGGGTGCATCTGTCCAGAGCCAAGGGAGACGTTGGGGTAGGGGCTGGAGCCGCTTTTATGCGTGGTGGGGAGGGGGCCTCCAGGCCACTGAAGATGAGGATGCTGGGCGTGAATTAACGAAGAGCCTCTGACGTTCTCTCAGAACCTTCTAGAATCTCTGGGACCCCGCTGGGGACGGGAATGCTACAGGTGGGGGCGGGTAAGCGAGGCCTCCTGCTGAGACCCCCCCCCCCCCCAGCGCCGCAGTCCGCCGTAGTGGGTGGAGCCGCTTGGTGCGTATTTGCAAAGCCTCGGAGCCTCCAGACCTCTTGCCTTTGCGCCCCGCCCCCGCCGTGTCCCATTACATCTGCGGATGGGTTTGGAGTGAACTGAAGAACGCAGTGGTTGCCAGAGTTAACTGGACAGGGAGAAACTGGTGCCCTGGAGAACCTTTTGCTGCGTATATTTTCACCACAATAAAATTTTTCTAAAGAAGATCCCCTAAGGAGGGAAAAACAAAACAAAACCGGAAACAAAGTCTCTTGGGAGAAGAAATGTCTGATTAGTCTGTAGGCTTATTAGGAAATCGTTTACTGGATTTTGGGAGGACTGAAGAAAGTCCCTTAGGGTTTGGGTGGGGGGATGTGTAATGAGGGGTTGGCCAGTCACACCCCCATCGACTAGGCTTCCTGCTGTGGATCAGCACTGGACTTTGAACCACAGGTTGGCAGTTCAAACCCCGCAGCTGCTCCTCAGAAACCCTATCAGGATCACTATGAGTTGAAACCGACTTGACAGCACTTAACATCATCCTTCTTCTGTGGTCTTCAGACCAGCGTGCCCCCACTCCATGACCATCTCTGGCTCTGAGTCCTGGGGGAAGGTGAGACCCACAGGTCCCCTCCTGAGGCCCCTGACCCTGGCCTGTTCTCTGCCATAGGTATGGCCCCATCTGTGCAGGCTCTGGGCAGGCCCCGATCTCTGGGTTCAGGGATGGCAGGACAGGTGCGTTGCTGCTCGGTGGCAGCCCTGCAGAGATGGCTGCCCATCCTGTCCTGGCTCCCTGACTACTCTGGGGAGTGGCTGAAGATGGATTTCATCGCGGGGCTCTCCGTGGGACTCACAGTTATCCCCCAGGCGCTGGCTTACGCTGAGGTGGCTGGACTACCTCCCCAGGTGAGGTTCTCAACAGCCTGGCCCTGCTCCCAACTCCCAAGTCTAGTCAAGACAGGTCTACCCTGGGCTTCCAACCCCTCGTGAGGTTTCCAGTCTTTACAAATAGGCGCACCATTCAGCAGACCCGGACACAAAACACCCAGACTCAGTTCTCAGCACTCACCCCACCCATACTGTGGTCACAGGCACCCCGAGACCCAGTTGGGTAGGAGTAGAGAGAAGGTCCCTTGTCAGTCCAGGTGGCCCTACATGGTTGACAGAGGGTAGATGGGTCACATACTGGTGCCCATCATGGGATACTGCTGTCTCCCCTCACAGTATGGCCTCTACTCTGCCTTCATGGGGTGCTTCGTGTATTTCTTCCTGGGCACCTCCCGCGATGTGACTCTGGGCCCCACGGCCATCATGTCCCTCCTGGTCTCCTTCTACACTTTCCACGAGCCTGCTTACGCTGTGCTGCTGGCCTTCCTCTCGGGCTGCATCCAGCTGGCCTTGGGGTTTCTGCGTCTGGGTAAGAGTGGGGGAAACTTCAGTCTGCTCTTCCCCTTAAGGCGCCTGCCTCTGGAGGAGCCCTTGACCTTAGCACTCCTCCTTTGTACATCCTGCGTCCTGGCAGTGAGCAGGTGATGCCCTCAGCCCCCCAGCCCTGCCCCAGAGCAGGCCGTGACCTGTACCCCACAGACCCCAGGGCTTCAGACCCGTGCCTCCCTCCTCCACAATCCTGAAGCATTCCAAGCAGGACAAGTCCCTTGCCCATTCTTAGCCACAACCTCTGTCCCGCATTGCTGCCCAGCCTGGAGTCTGGTCTGGGAGGAGCTGGGGACCATCTCAGTATTTCCTCCTGGCTGGCCAGGATTCCTGCTGGATTTCATTTCCTGCCCGGTCATCAAAGGTTTCACCTCTGCTGCCACAGTTACCATCGGCTTTGGACAGATCAAGGTAGGCCCTCCCCCTGCCCATGGGAATACCTGCTGAGTCCGGGGACTAAGATTGGGACCTGGTACTAGGGCCAGGAAAGGTCCTGCTGTTTGAGATTTGGTCCCTTTTCCATGAGTTCCAGTGAGAATAAACAGTAAAGCAATGAATCATTTCACACCTCCAACAATCAAATGACCCTTCTTAGGGATTAGAATGCTGAGTGATATTCAAAGATGCTAAGGTGGGTAATTTGGATAACAGGTAATAATTACATGACTAGCCACATGCCTGGCTCCTCCCAGAGTGTAGAAACCTATTTCCTTGACTAATCACGCCACCAGGAAGTCTTCACAGGGTAAAAATGTCCCTCCATGCTATGTTTTTGCTATGTTTCCAACTTTTGTTTCTCAAAAGCCATGATTTAGCACGTCTGTTTCAGATATCTGTTAAGTGCTAAAATCAGTAATGATCCACTGTCTGGGGACAGCATACTGTTCATGATGAATTCCAAGTTCCTGGTTGGTAGGGATGATTTGGCGAATGCCCACGTATACTAGTGCTGTGCTTATAAAATAAAACAACAGGCAAACAAACGTACCGCCGAGAGTCCATCCTGGCTCATAGTGATCCTATAGGATAGCGTAGAGCAGTCTTTAGGGTTTCTGAGACTGTAGGTCTTTATGGGAACAGACAGCCCCATCCATCAGCTGGTGGGTTTGAACTGCCAACTTTGCGGTTAGCAGCACAACATGGAACCCACAGTGTCACCAGAACTCCTTCGGTATAATGAGATGGGTTCAATTCCCTGTGTGTCCAGGATGGAGCTGGGCTGAGTTCTACAAATGCAGCCTCAGGGGCCCTTGTGGGTGGACTCAGCCACACCCCTGCCTTGTGACCTGTGTCACCCAGGGGCCTCTCAGGTGTGGTGTCCAGCCCAGGGTGTTCTGTGACCATCTGTGATGGAGGAACTTGAGGGCAGGCATTTGTAGGTCTTTCTGCTTTTGCTCTGCTGAGTGAGGGGAGACTGCTTGCATGGGCTGATTTCTCTCAAGCCCACGTTTCGTAGGCGAGGGAACCATCTAAAAGGTGTGTTGACGGATTATATACATCCCTGCGGGATGGCCTGGCCTTGATTCTGAAAATAATACCCGTCCTTCATTTTTAATGCCAAGAATGTGCATTTTTCTACAGTCCACCCTCAGTGCCTGGGATTCTGATGGCACATAAAACCGCAGGCCAGGCTGCCCTGCTTGTTGTAGAAAAGGACCAGGTCAGCACCAATCATTTTTGGAGGGGAACCCCTACAGTGAGGGAATCCTCCCGACAGGCCCATGACTGAGGAATCTCTAAAACTGTAGTCCTCTGTCCACCTGTCAATGCGTTGTGGGTGCGGAGGGTCTGGGGTCTTGGACCTTTATCCTCCTTTCCCTATTCTGGGCTTCGTTTTCCCCACTGATGCACCTACCTGGTTTCTCTTAAGAGGTAAAGACCTCCCACCCTAGGGACCCAGAGGGCCAGGGAGGGCAATAGGAAGCCCCCAAGGTACCCCATTTCCTGGAGCGGTTGCTCCCTGGAGCTCACCCACGACTCGTGATTTTTCCTGGGGTGCGGTGGGGCGGGGGGTTGGGGGGGGGGGATGGGTGGTGGGGGTAAGGCAGTTTGGGTAGGCAGGCCACTGAATGACAGGCGAGGTCTTGAACCAGTGGTGCTGGGCCCTATGTGGCAGGGGTGGGGTGGGGTGGGCCTCAAGTGATGGATGTGTCTCTGAGCCAATGGCAGTGGATCTTGAGGCCAAGCTGCCTAGTGATGGGCGTGCCCTGGAGCCAATGGCTGCCGGGCTCCTGACAGGTCTCTCTGGGGGTCCTTGGGGTATCCCAGACAAATTTTTCCAACAATGATGAAACAAAGCAGGTCATTGACTCCGGATGTTGTGAGGTGCCCTTGTTCCCCAGTATGACAGACTCTTGTCCTGGGCCTTTGGGGATTGGGAGGTCCAGAAAGGTCCCTGTGGAGGGGGGTGTCTAATCTGCACCTGTGTTTCATTGAGCAGAACCTCCTGGGACTTCAGGACATCCCCAGACAGTTCTTCCTGCAGGTGTATCACACCTTCCTCAACATCGGAGAGACCAGGTGTGACCACCTTACTGCTTCCCCCCACTAAAGCCCACGTTTCCAGATCTGCCGACACTCTTCCCCTCTCAGCCCCCAGACCCTCAAGGCAAACCAGAGTGGAGCTGCCCCTCAGGGTTTCTGAGTCTGTAAACCTTTCTGAAACAGACTGCCTCTTTTCACCCACAGAGTAGCTGGTGGGTTTGAACTGTTGGCTTTAGCATTAGCAGCCCAGCACTTAACCCACGGCACCACTAGGTCTCCCGAGTACCTCTACCTTAGGTGGCATTTATCCTTGGAGCAGTGTGAGAAATGCAATGTCAGACCCGCCCTAGACCTGATGAACAGATAGCCAGGTGGCATGGGTGGCATGAGGGCCAGACAGCAGGACACCTTCCAGAGCATCCCTGGGTAGGGGGCTGTCGCGGCGGCTCTCTCTCAACGTTCAGACTCGAGAGAGAGAGAGAGAGAGAGAAGTCCGGCACAGATGCTTCCATGTCTGCCAGTCTTAGGAGCCCCCAGGTCCATGGTGACCTTTTCCAAAAGGTCCTGTGCTTCAAGTCGCTTGTTGTTATGTGCCTTGGAGTCAGTTCCGACTCATAGCGACCCTGTACACGGTTTCTGAGGCTGTAAATCTTTACGGGAGCAGAAAGCCTCATCTTTCTCCTGTGGAACAGCTGGTAGTTTTGAACTGCTGACCCTGAGGTTAGCAGCCCAATTCGTAACCACTACGCTACTAGAGCTCCTTAGAGTCGAATAGTTGGTGGCTTTTTCTGTCCATTTTTTTCACCCAGCAGTGTGCACCGAAGTTCCTTACGTATCTTTCTGTGTCTGGATAGCTTATGTTTTTTTATTTCTGGGTGACACTCCAGTGGAGCCCTGGTGTGGCGCTATAGTGTAAGCACTGGACTGCTAACTACAAGGTCGGTGTTTCAAACCTACCAGCTGCTCCTCAGAAGCCCTACACACGGTCCCTATGAATCAGAACCGACTCAACAGGACTTGGCAATAACAGTTCTCCAGCAAGGAGCTCTGGGGGTACAGTGGGTTAGATGTTGGCTGTTGGAACCCACTAACCACTCCATGGAATTGAAAGACAAGACATCTGCGGCATCCTCGAAACTCTAGGGGTGGTTCTCCTCTCTCCTGTAGGATTGCTGAGTTGGCATGCGCTTGATAGCAGTGGGTTTGAGCTTTGGCTGTAACATTCTATTCAGGAACCTGGTGATGCTATGGGTTAGGTGTTGGGCTGTTAACCTCAAGGTCAGCAGTTCAAATCTACCAGCCACTCCTTGGGAAGAAGATGAGGATGTCTGTTCCCGTAAAGATTGACAGTCTCAGAAACTCACCAGAGGGTCATGTTACTGTGAGTCTGAATTGGCTCGATGACAATGAGTTTGGTTTAGTAGGAGCTCTGGTGGCGCAGTGGTTAAGCACTCAGCTGCTGACTGATAGGTCAGCAGTTTGAACCCATCTGCTGCTTTTCAGGAGAAAATGTACCATTTGCCTCGGTAAACATTACGGCCTTAGAAGTCCTACGGGCCAGTTCTGCTCTGTCCTTGGTTAGAAATGCCACACCTGAAGTAGGTAAAATTCCATAGGGTGGATATATTGACTGTCTTCACTTGGGGGAGTTAGGAATAAAGCTGCCACACTGTTGCTATGAAGTGCTGTTGAGTCGAATCCTACTCTTAGTGCCCTGTATAGGGTTTCCAAGGAGCAGCTGGTGAGTTTGAACTGCCGACCTTGGGATTAATAGTCCAGTGCTTATCCTACAGCGCCACACCAGGACTCCAAAGTTGCTCTAAGCTGTGAAAGACCGGAGACAGGAGGGGTGGCGTTGTGTTCTGTAGTCGCTAATATAGGGTCCCTTAGAGTGGGCAGTGGGATGCTGAGGCCTGGGATTCACTGAGAACCAGGACCCGCAGTCAGAGGGGCAAGGAGAGCAAAGCTGTTTGCAGGAGGTGTAGAGGGGCAGTCTGGAGGGGACCGTGCGAGCCGGGGAGGTGGGGGTCAGGAGACCTGGTGGCTTTCTTTCCCCACTCTTCCTAATTTGTGGGGTTCCCCACGAATGCATCTGGAAACACACACACAAATGCCACTGGGCATTCATGTCAGCCTGCTGGGGCAGTGGGGAGTGGACACTGACCCGTCACAGGACTTTGCGATATAGCCCAAGGCCCTTGGTGCTGCCAGCGTGGTTGAGGTCAATGTGACCGAGACTGTCAACTAGTAACCCCACCGCCGTAGCGACTGGGTCTTGACGCCCAGGCACGTGTATGTCTACAGGGTTTTCAATAAAGTTTTGAGAGAGGAGATGACAGAAAGTCATTGAAGGAGAAAGCCTTCCAAGCAAGGGTCAGCAGGCAGGCATCGATGGCCGCATGGGTGGTGACAGGTGTCTGTCCGCTGCAGGGTTGGGGATGCCGTGCTGGGGCTGGTCTGCATGATGCTGCTCCTGGTACTAAAGCTGATGAGGGACCACGTGCCCCCTGTCCACCCCGAGATGCCCCCCGGTGTGCGGCTCAGCCATGGGCTTGTCTGGACAGCCACAACAGGTGAGTGGGCATTCGGCGGAGGACTGGTTCTTCAGTAGCAGCTTGGCCTCCAAGGAGCCTGCCTCTGCCGCAGTCTGGTGGAACTGGTCTGGGCTGTATCTTGGGTACTGAGCAATTTAAAGCTCACTGGTTGTTGTTGTTGTTGTTGTTTTTATGTGCTGTGGAGTCGGTTCCGACCCATAGCGACCCTGTACAGGGTTTCCGAGGGTGTAAATCCTTACGGGAGTAGAAAGCCTCATCTTTCTCCCGCGGAGCGGCTGGTAGTTTAGAACCGCTGACCTTAAGGTTCGCAGCCCGATTCGTAACCACTACGCTACCAGAGCTCCTTAAAGCTCACTGGTACTGTAGGATAAGCCCTGGACTGCAAGGTCGGTTTGAACCGTCAGACCATCAGTTCAAACTCACCAGCTGCTCCTCAGAAACCCTACACAGGGTTGACGCGATGACACTTAGCAGTAAGGAGGACATTGGTAATTCTGTGGTTGAGCTCTTGCCTTCCGTGTGTGTGATCCAGGTTCGATTCCTGCCCACCTCCCAGGCTTCTGTCAGTGGAGACTTGTGTGTTGCTTGGTGGCTGAGTGGACCTCAGCAGAACCTCACTAAAGGACTTCACCTGTTGTTTATCCCATCCAGTGTGTTGTCATCTCAGGCACGATACGCTCGTCTCTGGAAGTTCAATCGAACTGTTTTTTTTCCTCTAGATTCTGAAAACAGTTAAAATTTCTGCTTTAATACCCTTGTCTGCTAAGTCTACCATCTGTAGTCATTTTCTTTTTTTTTTAATGTTTTATTGTGAATTATAGTTTACATGGGAGAACATTAGTTTTACATTCATTCTATAGTATTTTCACATCAGTTTTGATGGATTTTTGTATTCTCATCATGTGGCACGTTACCAAGCTTCTTTGTATGCCTGGTCATTTTTGGTTGGGTGCCAGACATCCCGTGCGTGGTGAACCTCCGCTTCAGCACCTAACGCACAGTGTGTGAAACCACATGGTCATGCCCGCACACGCGCACTGTATCTGTGTTGTGTTTGCAAGGGTCCTGTGTGTGTGGCCGTGGCTGGTGGGGGGTGTTCTGTGCTTTCTTACCCCACGGTCACCCAGATGCAGCTACTACACATCTGGCTTGAAACTTCACCGCATTTGCCAGTGCAGATTTTGACTGACATAAATTTCCCTCTCTTCTAGCGCGAAATGCCCTGGTGGTCTCCTTTGCGGCCCTGGTTGCATACTCTTTTGAAGTGACCGGTTACCAGCCCTTTGTTCTGACTGGGGAGACAGCTGAGGGGCTCCCTCCCGTCCGGACCCCTCCTTTCTCAGTGACCACTGCCAATGGGACGATTTCATTCACTGAGATGGTCCAGGTAGGCTGAGGCCACAGTAAGGGGTGTGTATGGATGCCAGGACAGCTGACAAAAGAATCTCAGCTTGGATAGAAACCTCGAGGGGACATCACATGTTTTCTTGCCAACTCATGGTGACTGCCTTCGTGTCGGTTGGGCTGCTGCCCAGGGTTTACAGTGGCTGAATTTTTGGAAGTAGGCTTGCAAGGCCTATCTTACCAGATGCTACTGCATGGGTTCGAATCTCCCAGTGAGCAGGCTGCACCATACGGGGACTGCCTGGAGCTAGAACCCAGGGCAGTACAGCACTTAACGTGGGACACTAGGAAAGCATGGCTTTGTCGCGTTCTGAAACCTTCACTGTTGCAAGGAGGACGTATTTCCTTCCACATGTAACTTCACAGTCTGCAGCTGAAGACCATCTTTTTCAGTTAAGAGCTGTGGACAAGAGCTGGCCCCCACTTTGAGGGTCACTGCCTGGCCAAACCTGTCCTCCCCATACCTGGAGTTAGGAAGGCATGCCCTCACAAAGCTGCTCATCGTCCCTTTCTCTCCTCTCAGGACATGGGGGCCGGCCTGGCCGTGGTGCCCCTGATGGGACTGTTGGAGAGCATTGCGGTGGCCAAAGCCTTTGGTAAGAGTCCATCACATAGGTCTGTCCTAGCAACTGCCTGCCTTGCTTGTCACCTGCTTTCTTGCTTGTGTTGGTGTGCTTGGCCTTTAAATATAAGAATGTTTAATCCAATATTACACGTCTATGTTGTTCTTTAAAATCTGCTGTAAAAATACATCTGTAATGCAGAGCCCCACCTACTGGTGTGTTCATGAACATTCAACAGCTAGCACTTTGCCAATTCCTCTGGTGTAAACCCTCCCACCAGGGCTGACTCCAAGGCAAATGTGGCTCACTGAGCATGGAGAGGAGTTTGAACGAAGAGTTGCGATGAGAGGCTAGTGTGGTGGTGGTGGTTGTGGTTGTTAAGTGTCATGTGACCAGGTTTGACTCACAGAGACACTGTATAGGGTTTCTGAGCAGCGGCTGGTGGGTTTGAACCGCCGACCTTGTGGTTAGCAGTCCAGTATTTAGCTTACAGCACCACACCAGAGACTAGTGACCACCGTAAATAATCTGGGGTCTCCACCATAACCGCTGACCTCGAGAGCATCGGGAATAGTAAGATATTCTCAGAGTTTGGAAGTGAGGAGTTTCAAGTCTTATCTTGCCTTTAATTTGTTTAGTTGTAAGTTTTGGTTTGATGAGTAACATTGGCAATTTTTAATAAACACTCTGAAAATTCTTGAGTTGTTAATGTTCTATATAGCATGTGTGTAGATGGGGGCTTTCAAATGTTTGTAGGAAAATTCTATTACTCTTTTATTTTAAGATTACAATTGATAGGTATTTGAAGTATATATTTGCAGCCTAAGGAATTCTTAAATTATACATTTGAGGTTTAACCAGCTTCATGAAAGTACTTTGAGGGCAGCTGCATCCAGAGGTTTCAGTAGACAATTGTTTCTTTGCCCAGTCTGCGCTCTCTTTTCTTTCTGGAATGGTAACCTCCTTCAGGTTCAAGGCAACATTTTTGCTCCTTGGGTCTGTGCCCCACTGCCTAGGCAGGGCCTTTTGCCTCCTGGTCAGTCCAGCATTCCCTTACTGCGAAACATCCCGTCATGATAAAGGTTACCAGCAGCCTTGTCGTGGCTTATTTTACAACGCCATCCTCACACTGTGTCATCTCGCACGGACTGAGACCATTTCCGAGAACCTTCCAACCACCAGTCTGATGCTTCAGCGGTACCTGCTCACCATTTTCTCCACTATTTAATTTTCTACATTTTTTGTTGTGAATTGAGTAGTAATTTACATGGGAGAACATCGGTTTTATACTCATCCTATCGTATTTCATTTCATTGTAATGATTACAGTCCCCTCTGTGCATCATCCTTCAACAGTATTTGCTTCTATTCCCTGTTTTTTGGATATACACAAAAACACTCAGGAATATATAATCATTTAAACAACCAAAGGGTACATTCTGCAAGCCTGCCTCCTGGCCGCCAGCACACAGCCTTTCTCTTTCTATGAGTCTGGAGTCCTCAGCTGCTCCCTCTCCATGTCCTCATCTCTGCCTCCATCTTTGGTGTCACTGCTTCTCTGGATAGGGTCCCACATTCTGCTCATGCTCTTCTCCCTTGTTGGTCCTAGGGTCCTCTGTTCCTGGACTGTAAGATTAACTACTCCCCCATTGTGTTGTACATCTTCTCACTGGATGGCCTAGGATCCTCTGTTCTTTCTCTATTTTTTTTTTAAGTTTTTATTATGAATTATGTGATAGTTTACATGGGATAACATTAGCTTTACATTCATCCTATCGTATTTCGTTTCACTGCCCCCTTCGTGCATCATCAAACAACCAAAGGGTACACCCCACAAATCTACCTCTCAGCCATCAGCACACAGCCCCTCTCCCTCCCTGAGTCCAGAGTCTCCAGCCGCTCCACCATCTCTCCACGTCATCATCTCCGCCTCCATCTCAGGCATCACTGCTTCTCTTGGATTGGATAGGGTCCCACACTCCACTTTTCTCCCTTGATGGTCCCAGGCATCTCCACTCCTGGACTGCAAGATCAACCACTCTTCTCCTTATGTTATAAAACATCTACCTTTATGTTTCCAACACTCAGTCAGTCCTGATAGCTGTTATTCACTATTGAACCATTAGAGTGCTATCCCCATCTCCTTTCATCAGCCCCGTTACAAACAGGTTGGAAACCACTCAGTAGAGATTCTACCTTACCACAACCTCTGGAACTAGGTTCCCTCTTGAAAGCTTGTAAGCCAGTCACTTCTTGCCTTTGTAGTTCCCTCTCCCCCATTTTTGGTTAGGCAATGTCTAAGTTGCTCATCCTTGTCTGCCCTGCCTACCAAGGGGGTGGGAATGGTCCTCGCTGTAAAGATTTGTTCCCTCCTTTGACCTACTGCATCTACAAACAAACATAGGTCAAGCTCATGAAATTGTTAGCAGCTTATTTTATTTCTTCTTCTTTCTTTCTCTAGTTGAGTTCTGATCATTCAGCCATTGAAGCCAGGTCAAGTGGGTACTATCTGCAAGTATGGGTGTTCTTGTGCATCTCCCCTTACTTCACATCAGCTGGATACTTCACACTCTACTCTAGTCCTCTGTGGCCATGTCCCTGTCCCTGGGCCTCGGAGTCCTCAGGTCTTGTTGTACTGCTGGCCAATAAGGTCTCAATCCAGGTTACCAGGAGTCTATTGAATGTGGTGGACTTAGCTCACAACTTCATTGCTGTTTTTTCCTTCTTTCCCTTTTTCGTTGCCCACGTTGTTCGGCGGCAGGCCCCCTTGCTTGTTTTTTTTTTCCCTTTGGTTTTTATTTTTGGAGGGGTTTTGTTTTGGGGGCACCTGACCGCTTGCCTTGATGGCTCCCAGGGGAACAGCTTGCTTGTTCTTACTCTCCTTCATCTTTTAATTCCACTTTCCCACAAGCTTTCTGACATCCCTTTGTGTTTGTTGTTAAGTTGTTAAGTGCCATCAAATCGACTCCATCTTATAGTGACCCTGTATAGGGTCTCCACTGCTGACCTTGGGGTTTACAGTCCAGTGGTGTTCCTACAGCGCCACGACACCTCTTGTGTTGATACACTTGTATTTATAGAACGTCAGTAACGCTGTATGTAGGGTTTTAGCGCATGTGATTTTTATTTCCTGGATATTTTCTTACTGATGTTCTATAACCTGTAACTGTTTTCCTATCTCTTCTCTCCAGCTTCTCAAAATAACTACCGCATCGACGCCAACCAGGAGCTGGTGGCCATTGGTAAGTCTCCAGCCACATGTGTCTCGTGCTCTGCTTGGGCTTGGGCTCCCCATGGTACACGGGTGTGATGGTGGCGAGGAGACAGGTGTGGAGGTGACCCAGAGCTGGGTCCTTAGAAGTGGGAGCGTGGGCTCCCCTCAGATCCCCATGTAGTTCCGCTCAGCGTCTAGGAACAGGGAACCCACTTGTGGTGTTGGTATTCCAGTTAGAGACCCTGCCGTATCCCAGGAACATCTGCCTCTGGGAGGGTGCTCTGCCCCCACCCCACCCCACCTCCCGGGCAGGTCAGAAAGCTAAGAATGCAGCCAGACAGCATCTCAGGTGAAATGGGGTGAGGCGGGGCGAGGCGGGACAGGTGGCTGCCTGGATTGGATGAATCTCACATCTCTGATCTAGTGTGTCATGATCCCTAAGTTTTTAGTTATGTGTGCCTGATAAAAAGGCCACAGGTCTCACTGGGCAGTAGTGCCAGACTCCCTCCTGTACAGACAGCTGCAGTGGCTGAGGTTAGAATCTCTTTTTTTAAGTTTTTGCTCCTGAGTCTGATGATGGTTACAGAGCCAATCAGTTTCCATCCACCCTTGCTACATTTTGTTTCATCTTGTTGATTACAATTGTAAAAGTGTATGTCACCCTCCCAGCTCAGCCCAGGCTTCCTGTGTACACTTCGCCCCCTCAGCAGTGTGGGTTCTTGATGCACAGGTGGTGGGGCCCCTCCATGGGTCGCAGCCGACCAGGCTGGTGCTGCCTTCTGAGCTCGTGATGGTGGAGCTGCGGTCACGTCTCATTCCCATGACAACACCGGGGATACATTCCACATCCTGAGGCTACAGTGGGCTGTGGGCTCACACAGGGCAGACAGACCAGTCCAGGGAAGGGTACGAGCCTCTGAACAGGGAGCAGCCAGCTCTGGGTATGACAGCAGCTGCACTTCCAACTAGCCATTCATGGCGAGGAAGTGGACTCAGCAGCTTTCAGTATCTACCTGGCGGATACCAGCTAAACACCAGGATGACGCGGCGTGTAGAGTCCTTCATGAGGGACCTGGTGACCATGTGTGGGGCTGTGTGGATTCTGGTGTGAGGTTTATGGTGACTAGGATGGGAGGGGGTGGGGGGTGGGACACCATTCTTGAGCCTCCAGTCTGCTTCATTCACCCTTGCTTTGACAGGATCCCTTTGGGGTGGGGAACACATACTTCTCTTGTTTTATAAACTGGGAGGGTGTGAGGTGGGGCACAGACACTTGTGAACTTGACAGAGATCATGGATTTGTTATTTTTTCTGAGATAGAGGGGACAGAGGTGATGGAGATATAGAGACAGACAGAGACAGAGACATGGTTGCCTGGAGAGACACAGAGATACAGAGACAGGCACAGAAAGAGAGACGGAGGGAGGGTGAAGAGTGTGGGCAGCTGGCAAGCGCCATAATTTAATTAAGGAATTAAAATGAAGAAATTGAGACTTATTAATCGAGGAATTAAAATAAATAAATGAGACACGGGGAAACCTGCGCATTGTTTTTGCAAAGCAACAGTGGACTTTTTTTTGTTTTTCCCTTTGGATGGCAGAGACACAAAGAGGTGTTGTTTTTTTTATGCACAGACCCCTAGTTAATTTTTCTCCTGTTGAATCATTCTCTGATTCATTCATGATTTTATTAGTATCCCTTTTACTTTAGATTTTGACTCTCCTACACTTTACTATATTTTTATTAAAAGTTAGAAGCCATATATTAGCTACATCTTATTCTACTTGTAATCATAGGTAGTTTTAATACTTATATTAACAATGTTCTTAAGACTATTAGGAGACAGAATTTGTCAATTGAATTACTACCAGTTTAGGTTTAGTGATTGTAAACATTCTTCCTTGTAGCCTTAGTTTAAGGCAATAAAATAGGGGAATTGTTTTCATAGCCTCAGTTTCACTGAGAAGGGATGTTTCTGTAGGAGGAAGTTAAGGAAGTGTAAATTGCACCTGACAATTAGGCTTGATGACTTAAGATTGGACTAACAAAGGTCAAGGAACATATGTAAAGGTTAACTTGCTTCTCAGAGAAAAGAATAGATTTATGTAGGAACAAATGTTTAACCAAAAGGTTTCAAGGTGCCTGAATGTCTCCTATGCCTTGAGATAATGTCTTTGCTGTAACTTCCCATCCCTGTTGTAAATTTAAGAGTTGTAAGCCATGAGGAATGTGCCCCAGAATAGATTGTACTTTGATGTCATTGATTACTGTGAAGACAATGTTTTTTGCTCTGTAATAGTCTATAAGGTCGTGAGAGAGGTAGTAGAGTAGTATAGAAATGAGAATGATAAAAGCATGTAAGAAGAAGACCCATTGGCTCCGTAATTCTTTTCGCTGATGCCGCTCCTTCCTTCGGAAGAACCCTGGAATAAGTTTGCTGGGGTTGGCTCCTGCCAGTCTAATTTTCCACTCTCTTGTTTGTGTCCCCCTCCCTCCACCCCCAGGCCTCACCAACGTGCTGGGCTCCCTCGTCTCCTCCTACCCAGTCACCGGCAGCTTTGGACGGTGAGTGCTTCCTCCATCGTGGGAATGTCCCGGCCCTGTGTCCACACCCTGTGGTGGTCATGTCCACACCCCGAAGGCAGCTATCTTGGGGGCATGCTCTGATCCACCTGTGTTCTCACTCTGCTTGAGTGCTACCTTTACTGCTGTAGAGTCCCAGTAGGTGGAGGTGTCGTACCCAGATCACCTGAGGTCCAGCATGGAGGACAGCCATGCGGCCTGACCTGTTAGGACACCCGCCCGGGACCACTTTGGGTGGGTGTCTTTCCTGAGGCCTGCTGACCAGGCTGACACTTGGGCTTCCCTTGTAGGACCGCTGTGAATGCCCAGTCAGGTGTGTGCACCCCCGCAGGGGGGCTGGTGACAGGTAAGTCCCCTTTGTGTCTTCCTCTGCCCCCTCCCCCAGTCAGAGTGGGTGAAAGGGAAGGGAGGCAACACCACAGCTAGAGGTCCATCCAGCCCACCCCACACTGTGTGTCCAGCTGAGCCGCTGGATCACACAAGGAGCTGCAGGGGTGAGCCTGCCTCTTCCCTCCTAGATGGGGGGCTCACACACAGATGTGCAGGGCCTGAGTGAGGCATTGGTAGGGTAAGCACTGGACTGCTAACTACAAGGTTTGTGGTTCAAACCCACCAGCTCCCATAAAGAATATATCTCAGAAACCCTATTCAGGCTCCCTAGGAGCTGGAGTCAGCTCAGTGACAGTGGGGGGTTTGCCTGAGTGAAGGAGCCCTGTGGCACAGCGGGTTAAGTGCTGGACTGTGAACAGAAAGGTTGGTGGTTCACGCCCAGCAGCCGGTCACTCCATGGGAGAAAGCTGAGGCAGTCTGCTTCCTTAAAGATGACAGCCTTGGCTTCTCCTCTGTCCTCTAGGGCTGTTGTGAGTCGGAGCAGAGGAGGTAACGGTGCGTTGAAGGCTTTTGATGATGTAGCTTGAGGAGCCCTGGTGGCGCAGTGGGTTAAATGTAGTCCCCGTGCAGTTCACAGTTTCTGAAACCCTGGACAAGTTCGTTGTGCGTCAGAATTGACTCAATGGTGGTGGTTGTTAAGTGCCATTGAGTTGGTTCCGACCCATGGTGACCCTACACAGGTTTCCGAGGCTGTAAATCTTTTTTTTTTTTTTTTAATGTCTTATTGTGAATTATGTGATAGTTTACATGGGAGAGCATTAGTTTTACATTCATCCTATCGTATATCGTTTCATTGCCATGGTTACAATTCTCTCCATGCATCATCAACCAATCAAAGGGTATACACTACAAGTCTGCCCCCTGGTCTCAGCACATAGCCCCTCTCCCTCTCTGGGTCTAACGTCCCCAGCTGCTCCATCGCTCCACGTCATCTTCTCTGCCTCCATCTCAGGCATCACTGCTTCTCTGGGTAGGGTCCCGCTCTCCGCTCTTCTCCCTTCATGGTCCCAGGGAGACCAAGTTAATCACTCCCCTCCTTGCTATAAAATGTCTACCTTTACGTTTCCAACCCTCACAATCAGTCCTGATAACATTTATTCACTATTGTATCACAAGAGACCTATCCGCATTTCATTTCATCAGCCCACCTAGACAGATTGGATACTACTCAGTGGAGATTCTACCTTCCTCCAGGCCCTCTGGATCAAGGCTCCCTCTTGAAAGCTTGTAAGCCAGTCACTTCTTGCCTCTGTTGTTGTTGTTGTTAAGTGCCGTCAAGTCGGTTCCGACCCATAGCGACCCTGTACAGGGTTTCCGAGGGTGTAAATCTTTACGGGAGTAGAAAGCCTCATATTTCTCCCGTGGAGCGGCTGGTAGTTTCGAACCGCTGACCTTAAGCTTCGCAGCCCAATTCGTAACCACTACACTATCAGAGCTCCTACCTCTGTAGCCCCCCCCATTTTGGGTAGCCAATGTCCAATTTCCCCTCCCTGTCTACTCTGTGTATGGAGGGGCAAGGATTTCCAAGGCTGTAAATCTTTATGGGAACAGAAAGCCTCATCTTTCTCCCGCGGAACTGCTGGTAGTTTCGAACTGCTGACCCTGAAGTTAACAGCCCGATTTGTAACCACTACTCCCAGAGCTCCTTGGACTCAGTGGTAGTGGGCTTTTCTAGCTGTATTTGACAACGTTTTAAAGAGAATCTCGATGGGCAAATTCTGCACACTGGAAGGCCTGCCGCAGTCTGGTTCTGTAAAGAACACAGTCTCAGAAGCCCTTGGTGGGGGCAGCAGCCCTACGCCATCCTGTATACTGGCTGGGGGTCCCCACGGCAGACGCCGTCCTGTAGACTGGCTGGGGGTCCCCACGGCGCCCCCCCGTCCCTCCCCCACAGGTGTGCTGGTGCTCTTGTCTCTGGACTACCTGACTTCGCTCTTCTACTACATCCCCAAGTCTGCCCTGGCTGCTGTCATCATCATGGCTGTGACCCCCCTGTTTGACACCAAGATCTTCACAACACTCTGGCGGGTCAAGAGTATGTATTTCCTGTGGCGCCGGCCTGTGTTGGGTGTCCAGGGTGTGTGAGTCCAGTTTCCTGAGGCGGCCGTAATGGGGTACCACAAATTGGGGATGTTGGTAGTCTCACAGTCTGGAGGCCGGGAGTCTGAATTTAGGGTGTGGGCAGTTTCAATCCACCCAAGGCTCCAGGGAGGATCTGTCTTTGCAGCTTGCAGTTTCTGGCGGTGGGTAGTGGGTGGTTTGTAGACAGACGTGCGGCTCTAATCTCTGATTCCACCGTCATGTGACCTTCCTGTGCACATCTGTGTTCGCATCCCCCTCACCTCAGAACTGAGTGGGGGACATCCGGCCCTTGGGTCACATCAGGCCCACAAAATCATTTATTTGATAATGCCTTGCCAAGGCAACCACAGTCCCAGATGTCCATCAGGCGAGACCAGTAAGTGACCAATTATAGGCTGATTTTTAAGTTCGTCATTTGTGTGGCCAATGAATGATGTTACAAATTTTGGCAGACAAAAGGTTCCCCACCCCTGTCTTAGAAAGACAACAGAGCTCACCCTAATCCAGCCTGACCTCACGGACACCGATTTCCCTCTCCAAATCCGCTCCCATTCCCAGGTACTGGGGACTACGATTTCACCTTGTCTCTGTGGGGACAGGTCAGCACACACCAAGGGAAACAAGTCCATATGCACTAGGGTTTATATTGCACCCCCCATATCTTGTCACCCAGAACAAAGTGACCAGGCACATGTGGGACTCTGAAGGCTGGGGAATGTCACTGTGGTTGATGGGCCAGGGCTGCCGGGGCAGAGCGTTTCCTCCAGCTCCCCACCCCTGAGTGCAACCCCCATCTAGCCCCAGTGTTCCTGAGGGGTCACCCCACATGAGTCTCCTGCCTTTGCTGCACATCCTCTTCTTGGCCATCTGGGCTTGGCCACTGAAGCCAGCTTCGATGGAGGGCAGGGGGACTCTGGGGGACAACAGTCCAGCAAACCCTGTGAGCACAGGACACTCAGTGCCTGAGCCGCAGCTCCTTCTGTGTTTTTGTTTTCTCTTGTTTGTCAAAGAGATTAAAGGGTTTGTGGTTTCCCTCCTGTCCACCCAACCCCCTCACTACCAAATGAGGCAACTGTTTTACCCAAGGTCTTTGCACGCTTGGGCTTTCTTGTACATTATTAGATTTATCTTTAAATCTGCCCTTAAATAGATATGAAGTACCCATTGTACTTAAAACTGAGGCTCAGGAAGAGGAGGGATTTGTGTGTGTTATTGTGTGTCAGGCTGAAATTTGGTGCTGTCCTTTTGTCCTAGGAGGGGTCCCCAAGGTCTGAGGGACTGCATGGCTTGCCTCTCCCCTAGACTCACAGAGGGCTCAGGCCTTTACTGCTCCTCACCTGGGATGGGAAGGGTCTTGTCTCCCAACTTTGATGTTTTTACATACAGGCAGGTGCCCACATCCCTGGTTCCTGCTTTGTCAGTAACTGCAGCCCCCAGAGTGGCACCCCACCCACCTTCTGATCAGGACCTTCTTTGATCATGGGGAGCTCCAGGGTGCCAGCCGGGGTGCTGGACTCCCTGAGGGATGGCCCTGCTCAGCTGGTCTCCCTTCCCCTCACCAGGGCTGGACCTGTTGCCCCTCTGTGTGACTTTCCTGCTCTGTTTCTGGGAGGTGCAGTATGGCATCTTGGCCGGGACCCTGGTATCCCTGCTCATCCTCTTGCATTCTGTGGCCAGACCCAGGACCCAGGTACCGGCCGTGACCCAGGCTGCTGGGAGTTGGGGAGGAGGTGGGTTCCTGCCAGAGGTGGAGAGGAGGGCCCAAACTGGCCCCTTCATCCTGAAGTCACCCCTACTGGCAAGCCCAGCGCTTTCCCGCTGTCCGCCTGTTGGATCAGGTGGACGCACCTCCTCAAACCTCATGGTGGCCTGCTGTTGCACTGTGTTACCCCCACCAGCTGGCCCCACGCCCTGATGACTGCCCCCTGTCTCCAGGTGTCCGAGGGGCTGGTCCTCATCATACAGCCAGCCAGCGGCCTACACTTCCCTGCAATTGAGGCCCTTCGGGAGGACCTGCTCAGCCGGGCTTTGGAAGGTTCGAGAAACGGAACAGAGGGTGGGCTCATCCCTTCTGTGCCCCATGCTCCTGACCCTCACTGGGCCGCTTGCCTGTCAACGTTGGCTTGCACCAGGGCGGTGGTTCACTGTGGCCCGCTTTGTTCCCTCTGGGGGAGCTGGGGTCCCACTGCCTCCCTTCCACACTCTACCTTATCCACACTGACCTGTGGCTGTCCCCATAGTGTCTCCCCCAAGGAGCGTGGTCCTGGACTGCACCCACATCTGCAGCGTCGACTACACTGTGGTCCTGGGGCTGGGTGAGCTGATGGAGGACTTCCGGCGTCGGGGCGTGGCCCTGGCCTTCGTTGGCCTGCAGGTATGGGCTGGGTGCTGGTGGGCTGTGAAGAAGCCTGTGCTTCTCAAAGAGGTGGGCTGAGGCACATTCAGGAGTTCCCCATCCCATAATCTCCATGGTGGCCCCTCCCAGGTGGTCATGATGGTCAGTTGCAGCACCTGCCCCTCAGTGGGGCATGTGGCAACATGCCCTGTGTGACGTAGGGACGTGACCCTCAGTGGACATGTGGAGACCCCGTGTGACGTGGGGACGTGACCCTCAGTGGACACGTGGAGACCCCGTGTGATGTGGGGACGTGACCCTCAGTGGATACGTGGAGACCCCCTGTGACGTGGGGACGTGACCCTCAGTGGACACGTGGAGACTCCGTGTCTTGGGGATGAATGTGCCCCTCACCAGGACATGCTCAGACACGTGTGTGAGGTGCTGGGTGGCACCTCTCCCTCATGGGTTGGGAGGGACTATGGGTCTAAGCCAGACCTCCTGTCCTTGGGGTGTCAGAGCAGAAGTGACTGCTGCCTGGAACTCGTATGTGTCTGTCCCTCAGGTCCCTGTGCTGCGTGTCCTGCTGGCTGCCGACCTGAAGGGCTTCCAGTATTTCCCCACTATTGAGGAAGCAGGTTGGTGTTATCAGAACAGGGAGCCCGCTGGGTCCCGTAGCAGGCAGAAGTCTGGGGGCGGGGGTCTCCAGGAGAGGAAGGCTGGATGCTGGAGTCCTGGTCATGCGCGGCTTCAAGGGAATGGAGCAGCCTGTGCACTGTGGGCCCTGGTCCTCCATCACCCATGGGGAAGGAGGGAGGGAGGAACCCCGGGGTGTGAGGCCGAGGACCTGTGAATGCTGAATGTATGTTCACGTGTACACGTGAGTGTCTGCGATTCAGGTAAAATCACTCACTTTCTGTATACTTATTCAACACGTGGATGCCCCATGCTTCCACCGGTCAAGACATGGGATGTCTCCCTCACTCCAGAAAGTTCCCTCCTGCCCTCCCCAGCCACCTTCCACCCCCGCGGTAGCCAGTGTTGTGGCCCACTTGTGTCTCCTCCAGAGCAGTCCCTGAGGCAGGAACCCGGGACCCAGCCCTACAACATCAGTGAAGACTCGGTGCCAGAGCACAAGGTGGCGCTGTTGAAACCTTAGCTGGGCCTGCGAATTCCAGGCGTCTCCCTGAAGGATCCTGTCGCTGTGATGTTGATGATGCTCATTCATGTACCGTCCTAAGGAAAGCTGAATTGGGGACCCCAGACTGGAGGAGGAACCCCACATGGTGGTCCCAGCTGGGAACCCCAGCTTCATGTGGGATGATTGAACAGTTCCCTTCCCGGGCGCTCCCCTCTGCCCAAGGGTGTCTGAAGAGAGCTTTCTAGAGTAGCGGGAGAGAACTTGGTGGGAGAGAACTTGGTGGGGCGGAGATTCCCAGGCTGACCTAGGATGCCATCCTTGGGTCTATTCCATCTTCCCAGCTTCTGAGTTCTCGGTTGGGGGCTAAGGAGAGCTTGTGCTGAGGGTCTCGGTCTGGTCTTGATGGCAACGACAACATCTGTGTTATTGTTAGGAGAAAACCAATGTGTGCCAAACAATTTCCGAGTCTGTTTCAAAACAGTGTTGTCCTTTGTGTTTTTAAATGGAAAAAGTCATAGCTTCGGTGTTTTTGAAAAATCATAAACACTTAAAAATTAAAAACCACGTGCCCGTCTCATCCATTTGGTGATCATTCCAGACCCCCTCGGCACTCGATATACGTGGATGTATGTGGTTGTACGTGGATGGATCATTCCACTCCTGGTGCTCTGTAACCTCCGTTCCTGGCGGTCATGGCTGTGAATATTTATTGTGATAATAAATTTAGAGTACGTTAAATTTCATGTCTACCTGGTATTCTGTTTTATGTTTGTGTCATGATTTAGGCGGCCTCTTCACAGAAACTCTCGCCTGTGAAATACATTGTGCATTTAGTAGGTTTTTTTAGTGTGTCTCATCGTCACCTGAGCCCTGGCATGGCACTGTAAGATAAGCACTGGACTGCTAGCCTCAAGATCAGAGGTTCAAATCCACCAGCCACTCCTCAGAAACCCTATACAGGGTCACTATGAGTCAGAACCGACGTGACGATACTTAGCAACAATACTTGTCCCTGGAGGGTGGGGTGGTCGAGGAGTGTACTCCATGCACCTGAAGAAGCAGCTCGCTGTACAGAGGTAGGACAATGTCCCTGCTGGCCATTGCTAGCAACTTCCTGAGCAGAGCAGGGATCCTAAAACCAAACCAGTGTCTGTGGGGTCATTGTAGTGTCTTTATTTGAAGGCTTTGTTAAAGTACACTGTCACTCAAGATTTGTTTTGAGTGGGGGGAGAGGAGGGACAAGGGACAAAGTTCACTAGGTGGCTCCATTAGCACAAGTCCAGTGGGACCATGGTGGCCCCTGTGGGTCAGAGGAGAACTACTGGGCTCCCCCAGGCAGGCGTTAAGGCGCTGAGTTTGGGATATGAGTCGCCACTTGGAGCGCCTGTCTCGGGGTGTTGTATTTGTAACCCTTGTTACAGATACACCTTCAAGATGCTGGTCTGTTCTGATCTTTCTCCATCCAGGCCCCTGACAAAACGTCTGTCTCTGACATCTGCCACTACCCAGGGGTCTTTTCCTGTCATGGTGTTCAAACTGCTTTACCAAAACAATCCAACTACCAGAGGCCTGGTGTGGTGCTGCAGGACAGCAAAGACAGTTTAAACTGGAAGGTTGGCAGTTCAAACCCACGAGCCGTTCCTCGGAAACCCTACACAAGGTCACTGAGTTGGAACCAACTTGATGATACTTAACAACAATCATACAATTCAAGGAGCCCTGGTGGCGTAGTGGGTTACATGTTAGACTGCTAACTGCAAGGTCAGCAGTTCGAATCCAGCAGCCTCTCCAGGGGAAAAGATGAGGCTTTCTGCTCCCATAAAGACTTACAGCCTTGGAAACACCATATAGGGTCCTTGTGAGTCAGAACCGACTCGGCATACAGCCACCACCATCACCAACATACAATCCACATACAGTTGAGAGATTTTTAGTATATTCAGAGATATACAACTGAGGCAGACAGGCTGGTGGGAACAGTCACAGAGCACCCACCCTTCCCCCCAGAGGGCATCTCTCATTCCAAGGATAGGGTCCACATTCCGGGAACTAAGCCACAGACCACCTCAGCCCCACGTGATTATCCCAGCTAAACTTTTCCTGGTACAGACTTGTCTCTGAGAAGATAACAAAACCCCTAATTAAAACTTACTTGCTTCTACGTCTGTAAACTCCCCATCGGCTTGCTTGCTCCTTCCCCACTGTACGAAGTAGCAAATGTCAGCCTTACACACCTCCCTTCCCTCACTTTGTAACGCCCCAAAGACCCAAACACTATGTAGGCAAGGGTCCTTCCTGTAAACGGGGCTCAGTCTCTGAATAAGTATCTGCTGAGCCACGTGGCAGTACAATGAAAGTCCTTCCTTTGTTAGAACCCATGTGGCATGGCGATCCTTCAGAGCGGCTCCACTTGACCTTCCTGTTGTTTATTTCTAATTTTTGATAGCACTGTTATCTGAAAAGATAGTTTGTAGTATTTTGATGTTTTAAAATGTATTGAGGCTTTATTTGTGGCCTACCATATGGTCTTTTCTGGAGAATGTTCCATGTGCACTGGAAAAGAATATATTTTGTGCTGTTTAAAATGGCCCGCCTCAGCTGACGAAGACCATTCACCAGTGTGTCTCTCCTTCAATGCCCCTACCCAACCTCTCCTCCCAGTAAGTATTCAGTCCACTTTGCCAACATTTTCTCCGAAGCGCCAGGCTCCAGGATTATCCTATGCGTGTATTTCGCTTTGTCTTCCTTGTCTCTGTTGTAGAGGGTCTGAGTAGTATATCTATCTAGTCTTAGTTCCTCCCCCTGGATATACATATAGGCGTGACAGGTTATTTCTACATAAATATTTATACTGCTGCAAATATATACATAAATACAGTCGAACATACAGGAGACAAAGTTATAAAAAATTCTTAGTCATAGCTAAACAGCTTGATGGCATGAGCTGCTGAGTTTCAGGGCTCAGGATCACATTCTTAGGGTGGTTGTTGTTTTGAAGTGCCGTTGAGTCAGTTCTGATCCATAGCGACCCTGTATAGGGTTTCTGAGGAGCAGCTGGTGAGCTTGAACTGCCGACCTTGCAGTTCAAACAGCTTTGCAGTCTAGCGCATTAACTCACAGCGCCACACCAGGACTCCAGTCTTAGGGTTTTTGTTGTTGTTATGTGCCGTGGAGTCGGTTCAGACCCTGTACAGGGTTTCCAAGGCTGTAAACCTTTATGGGAGCAGACAGCCTCATCTGTCTCTCGCGGAACAGCTGGTAGTTTCAAACTGCTGACCTTGCGGTTTGCTGCCCAATTCATAACCACTATTGGCATAACATAGTCCACAAAGACGATATTCTATATCTTCTTTGGAGAGTAGTGGCTGGGGTCTTCAAAGCTTGGGAGCAGTTACCTAAGGAGCAACTAGTGGTCTCTCCCCATCCAGGGCAAACAAGAGTGAAGAAAATAAAAAAGGCAAGGAAATAATTGTTCCAAAGGATTCATGGTCCATCCACGTGAACCCCAGCTTCCATGATTCTGAGACCAGAAGAACTAGATGGTACCCAGCCACCACTGCTGACTGATCTAGAAGGGATCACAAGAGGAGGTCCTAGATACAGTGGGAGAAAACGTGGGACCAAAACTCAAAATCATAAGAGACCACTCAGCTTACCATTCTAATAGAGATGTATGGAACCCTAAGAGTGTGATTTTTTTTGGTATTTATTTCCAATGAACAAGTCATTGGTCTTGCAAAATTCTATCATGCGATCTCCAGCATTATTTCTATCACCAAGGCTATATTTTCCAATGACTGCACTCCCCTCTTTGTTTCCAACCTTTACATTCCAATCACAAGTAATTATCATCAATTCATCAGGGTGGCCAGACTTGGTCTCTCATACTTTGGCCATATTATCAGGAGGGACCAGTCACTGGAGAAGGACATCATGCTTTGTAAAGTGGGAGGTCAGAGAAAAAGAGAAAGACCCCTTCCTCCCCCAATGAGATGGATTTGCACAATGACAACAACAATGAGCTTAAGTGTAGCCACGATTGTGAGGTTGGCGCAGGACTGGGCAGTGTTACGTTGTGGTGTGTATAAGGTTGCTATGAGTCGGTACCAACTCATCAGCATCTAAGAACAGCAACAACAAAGACTTTGAACCTTTGACACCCTTGAGGTCTGGAGACCTCACCCTCAGGGTTGTTGTTGTTGTTGTCAGGTGTCATGAGTCGGAACCGACTCATAGCGACCCCAGGAACAGCAGAACGAAACAATGTCCGATCCTGGGCCAACCTCACTACCGCTGCCACACTTGAGTCCATCAATGATGCCACCTGGCTGATCCATCTCATTGGGGGTCTTCCTCTTTTTCTCTGACCCTCCACCCTACCCAGCATGACATCCTTCTCCAGCGATTGTTTCCTCCGGACAATATGTCCAAAGTAGGACGAGGTGAACAGCAACACCAGGAAATACAGTCCTTAGGACCAGCAACCAGGTGAGATCAGAACAGCATTTGCCCAGGAACCAGGCTAGAAGTCAGGAAGGGAGGAGAAAGAAGGACAGATGGACATGGCAAACATGGGGAGGAGGTGGGGAGAGTGCTGTACACTGTGAGGACTGCAGTCAACATCACAAAAGAAAATGTGTTTGAATTGTTAGATGGAAAACCTATTTGTTCTGCAAACTTTCACCCAAATCATAATAAAAACTTAAAAAAAAAAAGTTTTATGCTCAGTTTTAGATGAAGGGTCTGAATGAAATCCCTCCATTAGCTGCAATCTAGCAAATTAATATGTTTATCTAGACCAATGTTGTCTGCAAAGAATTATTGTATGTACTAAAGAAACAGAGTTGCTTGTTTTCTGTGGTATTTAGAAGACGGATGAATTTGTGTTTTGTTTGGTTTTGTGTCTGAGTCTGTATTTTTTTCAGGAAGCCATTACTGGTATTTGCTGAGGGTTTTTCCACACTTCTTGTTAAGTGTCACCAAGTCGATTCTGACTCGTAACAACCCCGCATAGGGTTTCCGAGGCATTAAATCTTCACCGGTGCGGAAAGCCTCGTCTTTCTCCCTTGGAGAGGCTGGTGGGCTCAAACTGCAGATTGTGTGGTCTTCAGTCCAGTGCTTGTCAGATAAAAAAGACCTCTTGTAAGTTAAGCTTTCAGCAGCTGCATTGAGAAAATTTTATAAATTAGTCTATTTGAAAAGTGTGCTCAAAAGAATTACATATTTTGATTGACATAACAAAGTCTTTCTCACTGACTTTACAATAATTCCTGACAACTTTACAACATCATAAAAAGTCACAAAAGAATGCAAAAGACTTAATTTGATGTGTTACCAAATACATATGACATATCTCTAAGTTAGAAAAATGCCAAATTTTCTTTAGATTAAATTCATATGTCAATAATATTCATTTAATATTAGACAGCCAATACATAATATTATGTTTTAACTTAATTATTTCAATTGCTAACTTAACCACAACTTTGTGTTGTTTTTTTTTTCAATCTAGCCTCATCAAAACCAATTATTTTAAGTGAAGAATACATAACTGTTTACATAGTGTCTTTTCCCCTAATCCAATATTTAGGGATTTAATGATGTTAAATGTCATTGAGTAGGTTCTGACTCATAACGACCCTGTATAGGGTTTCTGAGGAACAGCTGGTGGGTTTGAACCACTGAGCTTGTGGTTAGCAGCCCAGTGCTTATCCTACAGTACCACACCAGAACTTGATAATCCTGGTATATTCTTTTTTTTTCTTAAATGTTTTATTGTGAATTATGTGACAGTTTACATGGGAGAACATTAGTTTTACATTCATTCTATCGTATATCATCTCATTGCCATGGTTACAATCCCCTCCATGCAATCCTTCCCCCCTACCCCCCAGGTCTTCAGCACACAGTCGCTCTCCCTCTCTGGATCTAAAGTCTCCAGCTGCTCCATTTTTCCACATCATCATCTCTGGCTCCATTTCAGGCATCACTGCTTCTCTGGGTAGGGTCCCGCTCTCTGCTCTTCTCCCTTGATGGTCCTAGGGACCTCCACTCCTAGACTGAAAAGTTAATCACTCCCCTCCTTGCTATAAAACGTCTACCTTTACATTTCCAACCCTCACAATCAGTCCTGATAACAATTATTCACTATTGTATCACAAGAGACCTGTCTACATTTCATTGCATCAGCCCCGCCTAGTCAGATTGAATACCACTCACTGGAGATTCTACTATCCTCCAGGCCCTCTGGATCTAGGTTCCCTCTTGAAAGCTTGTAAGCCAGTCACTTCTTGCCTTTGTAGCCCCCCTGCCCCCCATTTTGGGTAGCCAATGTCCAAGTTGCCCATCCCTGTCTACTCTGTGTGTGGAGGAGGTGGGAATGATTCTTGCTGTAAGGACTTGTTCCCTCTTTTGAGCTACTGCTTCCATAGGTGTAGGTCAAGTTCATCAAATTGTATGAGAATACTTTTTTTTTTTTTCCCTCTTCTAATCCTGGTGTATTCTTGATAGTATGACTACCATATATTGTTTCAAGATTATTGTATATTATATCTGAAGCTCTTAAAAAGAGTTAAGCATTATATTTAGAGACGTAGTTGTTATTAAGTACTATTGAGTCAGTTCCAATCCACAGTGACCTTGTATAGGGTTTCCAAGGAGTGGCTGGTGAGCTTGAACCACCGACCTTGTGGTTCAAACCAACTTTGCAGTCCAGCGCATGAACCCACAGCGCCACACCAGGACTCCACATATTTAGAGATACTTGTATCTTAAAACGTTATTGACTTTAGCGCTGAAATAAATTGTACTGTTTTTGAAATTTCAGTCAGATCTTTCACTTTTAAAAATTATTCTTATAAATTAACCATGGTAATCTTTAAGTTTGTCAGCTTCATAAAAATTCTACTTTACCATTCACTGAAAATGCTTGACTTAAATATTTAAATTAAATGTTTCACTTTAATAGCCTGCATTCAACTGATGAAAGACACTATATATTTCAACTGTGAGCACCATTGAACTAAATCAAGATTTCTAAAACTTTCATGAAAAACTAATGAATTACTGTGGAAAAAAAATTATAATCCTGTTTATTATATTCGGGTAAC
>NW_006408650.1:2670283-2682557 GCF_000296735.1 Chrysochloris asiatica | reverse complement strand
TTTTTTTAAAATAGAAGATACAAGTTTTTCTCTTACCCTCTCTTAATACAAGAATCGTCTATTTCAGTAACTAATCATGCTATGCTAGCTACAGAATATCCTTCACAGGTTAGACAAGCCTTTGGTAAGTGGAAATTAGGCTCCTGAAATCTGCCTAACATTGCCCCAGGAAAATACGTACATTAAAAAAGAGAACACTAAAGGATTTATTAGAATCTCACTGGGAGGGGTTTTACCTAAACCCTTTTTACTAATCTATGTGCAGCCAAATTAGAAGGAATTCAATCTTAGATCCATTTGTCACAAATCTGTTGAATCCACCAAGCCCACAGGAGAACTGAGACTCAACCTTAATCTTTCACTGTATCAGCAGCAAACAACTTCAAGGAGTACACGGTCTACCCAAGAATTCAGAACAAGAACATGCAGGATAGTCGGTTTGGGATTTATATTTTACTGTAACTGCCTCTCTTACTGTACTTTACAAAATTAAACTTATCCTGTGCTGTTTTCTCTTACAAAGATAAATGTTGTTGTTGTTGTTGTTAAGTGCCGTCGAGTCGGTTCCGACCCATAGCGACCCTGTATAGGGTTTCCGAGGGTGTAAATCTTTACGGGAGTAGAAAGCCTCATCTTTCTCCGGCGGAGCAGCTGGTAGTTTCGAACCGCTGACCTTAAGGTTCGCAGCCCGATTCGTAACCACTACGCTACCAGAGCTCAATGTTCTCTTTATATAAACTTTAGAAGTACTTACTGTTTGTTTAAGACTACTTTTGAACCAACCATGTATATAAGCTTGTTTTCTTAGTTTCATAGTCTTATGCAAATAACCAAAGGTGCTTATTTTACAATACCTCTTACTTTTTATACAATTTACTATCTTGTAATATTTTAAACTTGTGTCTTAATTTTCTTTCCTCTAATAAGATTTTATTTTAATGCGGTTGTAGAAGTTTGGGGACTTGCTTAATACTTAATATTTTTTAAAATTATTTTAACAATCAAGGTCTACCATTTTACATAAAATAGCCTCGCTTTACATACCCAATAGCAATGTCTTTAATATCTTTACCTGACTCCCCGAGGATTTTAGTCTAAACTAAGCTAGTTTTCCTGCCTATTGCAATTATTATATTTAAAATAATAAAGCACTTACTCATATGTTGTTAAATGCTGTTGAGTTGGTTCTGACCCATAGTGACCCTCTATAGGGTGTTTTTCATCATGAATAAGTCCATCAAAATTGATTGATTGTAAAATTTTCAAATATTTATTGTTTCTTTTCAAACTCATTATTTGCAGGTATTATGGTGGTGGCTGTGTGCCGTGGAGTCGGTTCCGACTCATAGTGACCCTGTACAGGGTTTCCGAGACTGTAAATCTTTATGGGAGCAGAAAGCCTCATCTTTCTCCCGTGGAACAGCTGGTAGTTTCGAACAGCTGACCTTGTGGTTCACAGCCCGATTCGTAACCACTACGCTACCAGAGCTCCTTGCAGGTATTATAAACAAAGGCAAGTAAGTTCATATTGCAAACCTTTTACAACTTACTATATATCTACAAGCTTAGCTTTTACTGTTTTTTACTTTCTAACACAGCCAGACATTCTGCTTTGAGACAAAACGACTCAACTTTTCCTTTTTAGAAAAAAAAAGACAAAGAAACATCAGATTACCTGTCATTTTGCCGCCTCTCTTCTGTTTCTGTTCCCTTACCCCCAGATGTCTTCCACAGTCAGAAGCTCCACGTTCCAGAGCGTGCCTTCAGTGCTTAAAAAGGACAATTGCCCACAGATTTAGCAGCTCTTTTGCGGTGGGCTGTGGCGAAGCTGTGGACCCACTCTAGGAAGATGTTGGCAGCTACAAAGGGAAGAAAGCAAGTAAAACATACCTCTGGTTAGAAAGACAGGTAGGTATTAAAGGAGGTAGAGGGTCAACGAAAAAGAGGAAGACCCCAATGAGGTGGACCCACCCATTGGCAGAAACAAGGGCTCAAACACAACGATTGTGATGCTAGCACAGGACTGGGCAGTGTTTTGTTCTGTTGTACATAAGTCCATATGAGTCAGAACCAACTCAATGGTACCTAACGACAACAACAAGAAGAAATCAGATAACTTTCCCTCTGGTTAGGATCATGCTAGTGACTTCTCCTTGAGTGCTGAGAACATGTTCCTGGCAGAGAGGATGGTATGCATCCAGAGATAAGAGTGCATTTTGATTAATCAGAGCTAGCCTTTAGCTTGTTTATCTTTGACCAATATACAGCGACCCCTAGGGTCTAGGGATTGGTGGGCTTTACCCAGAGGCAGGGAGCAGTTCTTCATGGGGGCGGTAGGACCACAGAGGGTGGTAGTGTGTTGACTTGGCTGGACCAGGGGTCTCAGTGGTTACCAGGTAAGATGTAGTGACCACCTCCGTGATGAGCTTGTCTGCTGCAATCACCCCACGGTGTGAACTCAAACTCGTCAGTTGTCTTGGCATGGACCAGTAAGTTGAAATTTGCTCCAGGTACCAAGAGACTGCAGAACGAAGCTGGCAGCTCCAGGGTGATGGTATAGGACTTTAGTAAGGGCTTGCTTGCTAAGGCTCTACCCTGGTGGCATCAGGGAAGAGTTGAGTCTCCATACCCTTGAAGGGGAGGTAGGGAGTTTTATGGTTTGAGTTAACAAAAGTGGCCCTGTGTCAGGGTCACAGACTTCCAAGGACACCCCAGCAAGTGTTACATGAGAGAGCTAGCAGCAAGCAAAAGGGTAGCCATATTGAGCCTCAAAAAAAGCTTGTTCTCGTAACGCAACTTTTGTCTATCAAATTGTTCCTACTATTTCTCCTTACTCTCTTCATACCCCAATATAAAAGATGACCGAAGTGATGTATTCAAGCTATGGCATGGTTGTTGTTGTTGTTATGTGCCGTGGAGTCGGTTCCGACTCATAGCGACCCTCTACAGGGTTTCCGAGGCTGTAAATCTTTGTGGGAGCAGAACACCTCATCTTTCAGCAGAGCAGCTGGTAGTTTCGAACTGCTGATCCTGAGGTTTGCAGCCCGATTCATAACACTGCATTACCAGAGCTTCTTATGGCATGGCCAAGAGACATAATTAAATAGTATCCAGCATCTGAGGTCTTAACATTTATAAACAACACGTTGTTGTTAAGTGCCGTTGAGACAGTTCAAACTCAGCGTGACCCTATTTGGGTTTTCAAGGAGTGGCTGGTGAGCTTGAACTGCCGACCTTGCGATGCAAACTGACTTTACAGTTCAGTGCATTAACCCACAGCGCCACACCAGGACTCAACAAGCGGCCATCTGTAACTCCATAATTTTTAAGTGTGATCATTGAATTCTCAGAAGAATTCTTGATCAAAAGGGAGAAATGAGAAAGAAAATTCCAAAATGTAAGGCACATCACAGGATCCAAGTTTCTGATTAAGCTGCAGCCCAAATTTGTGTAAGGATGGTCATTTGTACAAAGTCCTTTCGCACATTAGAATTAGGCATTAGTGAGGAATGTGGTTTTCACAGGCTCCGGTAAGCACAGGTGTTAAGCATGAGACTTTAGAGGTTAAGCCAGTCTTCTGAATAGGACACCTTGGCTTTCCCTCAACTTGTTTCCCTACCTCCTTAGCATACTTTGTACTTTTCATAAGATGAAGCTTTCTGCTCCTGTAAAGATTTACAGCCTCGGAAACCCTACACAGGGTCGCTATGGGTCAGAACCAACTCCACAGCACATAGCCACCCCCACCCCCCATGTAGCCTAAACCCAAGGGGACCTACCACACCTCTAAGACTTATGGTCCATCAGCTAGCTATTAATTCTGCAAATGTCAACAAGTCATAAATGTTTTAGATATATCCTTCTGCTTGTTTTTACAAGCCTTCATAAACACGAGAATGCTTTGTCAAGAACACCTTCACTTTGTGTTTTATGATTAAAAACAAAATTTCTGTTTTTAATCATAAACAGATGGATAGTTCTTTCTCTACAACAAATCTCTACAACAAATCCCAACCTCCTCTCTCATCAGCTGGACCAGCTCACTCAGCCTTGCTCTAGAAGCTGAGAAATCTGTGTTACGGTTTGATAGAGCTGTTGTTGGCTTCCATCAAGTTGGCCCCCAAATCACGATAACCCCATGAACAGTGGAGCTAAATAATGCCTGATCCTTTGACACCCTATAATCAGTTGCAGTTTGGGCCATCTTGATCCACTGGGTTTTCCCTGACTTTTGAAAATAGATCACTAAGTCCTTCTTCCCAGCCCATCTTCACATGTTCACCTGAAGCCTCTTCAGCACTAAAGCAAAGTGGCAGCCTCCGCTGATGGGTGGGTGGTGGCTATGCCTGAGGGACACGGGCCAGGAATAGAATCCAGGTTTCCCACATGGGAGTCAGGAATTCTCCCAGGGAACCACTACTGCCATGGAGGTGACTAAGCACTTCCACAGCCAGTGGTTTGTGTGGCACGAACACACACCAGCAGATGCCACCACCACCAGGGTCAGCACTTCCAGATCTCCCTTGAAATAGGTAATGCCACATGACTGAGATCCAATCCATTGGCTACGAGCGTGTGTGTGCCCCTTGCAAGACTGTTGTTGTTACGTGCCGTCGAGTCGGTTCCGACCCATAGCGACCCTGTACAGGGTTTCTGAGGGTGTAAATCCTTACGGGAGTAGAAAGCCTCATCTTTCTCCCGCGGAGCAGCTGGTAGTTTCGAACCGCTGACCTTTAGGTTCGCAGCCCGATTCGTAACCACTACGCTACCAGAGCTCCTTGCAAGACTAGACAATAGAAAACTTCAGTGGTGACTTTTCCAAGGTCTCTCCCCTTTTCTGGTTGTTGGGGATAGAGATGATTCAATGGAGAGGATCTGGATAGAGATGATCAGCTGAAGATGACCTCTATTGAGGGGTCCTAGATGGAGGCAATCAGATATAGAGGATTTGGAAGGAGATGATGTGGATGGAGAGGACTGATATGGAGATGATGTGGATGGAGAGGATCCAGACAGAGATGATTTGGTTGGAGAGGATCTGGATGGGGATGATTTGGATGGAGAGGATACAGATGGAGATGAACTGATTAGAGATGATTTGGATGGAGATAATTGGATAGAAATTATCTGGATGGAAATGATCAGGAAGGCGATGAACTGGATGGAGTTGATCTGAATGGAGATGCTCTGGATGGAGGCGAACTGATTGGAGATAATTGGATAGAAATGATCTGAATAGAGATGATTAGCGTCGAGATGAACTAGATGGGGATGATCGGCATGGAGATGATCTCCAGGGAAACCTTGGTAGATACATATTGAAAATGTTGAATGCTTCAGGTCTCTGCCTAAGCTTAGCTCATGTGCACTGGGCAAGTGGGATTTGTTGTTGTTAAAGTTCTGTAGAGTTGGTTTTAACTCATGTTGTTGTTAGGTGTCACCGAGTTGGTTCCGACTCATAGTGACCCTATGCACAACAGAACAAAACATTGCCTGGTCCCATGCCAATTTCACAATCAATACTTTGCTGCTGCCACTGTGCCAATCCATCTAGTGTGTGCGTGTGTGTGGGTCTTCCTCTCTTTTGCTGACTTCCCACTTTACCAAGCATGATGTCCTTCTCCAGGGACTAGTTCCTCCTGACGACGTATGAGACAGGAAGTCTAGTCATCCTGGCTTTCAAGGAGCATTCTGGTAGCACTTCTTCCAACACAGATCTGTTTGCTTTTCTGGCAGTCCACAGCATGTTCAATATTCTTTTCCAACACCATATCTCAAATGCATCAGTCTTTCTGAATCAATGTCCAACTTTTACATGCATATGAGGTTATTGTAAACACTTGTGTCAGGTGCATCTTACTCCTCACATGGACAGCTTTGCTGTTGTGTGATTTCTTGACGGCTGTTTTCATGAGTTGATGGTGGATTCAAGCAAAATGAAGTCTTTGAGAACTTCAATCTTTTCTCTATTTATCATGATATTATGTATTGGCCCAGTGGGTCTGTGAGATAGAATGAGCTGGAACACAAACACCCACGTGTAAGGCTTTATTGGAGGTCAGAAGGAAAGAGAGAGAGATATTGCGGTGGGGGGGAGTGGGGCGAAGGATTGTTATACTGGTCGAAGAGGAGGGAGGGGTTGAGATTAGTGGAGGTAGGTGATTGGTTGACTAGGGATGACTGACGTGCCAGTAGGGAGAGAGGAAGTTCTGGTAGGGAGAGCGAAAGCTGGGCAAGCAGCCATTTTATTATGCTTGTGGATGAGAGATTCTATCATGGTCTTCAATATGTCATCCCAGCATAGTAATCCATATGATTGTCAGACTCAAAATGGCCAATCCCAGTCCATTTCAGCTCATTAATGTCTAGGATATCAATTGTAAGGACCAAGCTGATTTTACCTGATTTTGCCTACCTAGAGACTGCTTGACTAAACTCTAGTCAGGCTCAGGAAAGCATTTTAAATAGACAAGGAAAGCATTTTAGTTTTTAGTTCCCTCCAGAGGCAAGGCCAATCTCCATTCTGTACATTAGCCTGAACACGTCCTCTAGCTCCAAGAGTATGATATATGTATAAATAGCCAGGCAGCTCAAGGCCAGAGGCCAGATGTTTTCCTTTACCCTAGCCTATGAACAAAGACCACCAGTCCTGACCAATTAAACTGTAACATCTCATAGTTTGCCAATTGTTAACCAATCCAAAGATTGTAAAGCTGAGAAACCTGAGCTGTTTGAAAATTCTATAAAAACCCTGCAGACAATGAATTCGGGGCTCTTTACCTATTCTGAAATGTTGGATAAGGTTAGAGACCTGGCTCGAGCTTGATTAAACAACCCTTATGTATTTGCATGGGTACACTGCTCCTGGGTGGTCTTTGGGGACCCTGAATTCTGGGCATAACACAATCATTAGGCATTCCATTTCATTTTTGACAACTTCCAATTTTCCTAGGTTCATATTTCATACATTCCAAGCGCCAATTATCAATGGATGTTTACAGCTGTTTTTCCTCATTTTGAGTTGTGGCCCATCAGCAAATGAGGGTCCTGAAAGCGTTACATTCACACTCTACTTTGAGGAGGCAGCTCTTGCCCGTTCTATTTTGAGTGTCTTCCTACCTGAGGGACTTATCTTCCTGCAAATAAGTACTACAAACTGACAGACAGTGGTGCTTCGACTCCTAGGAGCCTGTCTACATCTTCACTGCAGCAGAAAGCCTCCTCTTTGTCCAGGGGCGGAGCCTAGTGAAGTGATACAAAGTCAAGGGGCAGACCTGAGCATCTACTACTTTTGTTATTCATTCCTGGCCGCCCTAGGCTGCGGGAGGAATGGAGGGAGGGAGGGAGGGAGTCACCACCTGTGGCTCCGCACGAGCGTGGGTGAGAGGCCTACTGGTTGCAGAAATCCTGAAGGGGCCCAGGCACGGGGACCCCCAGGGAGCCACCCAGGATCTCTGGGGGCATCACTGCGCCTAAGTGATACCTGCCTTCCAAGAATGGATGAATATGACAGGCCCAGGGATCATAAGAAGGGTGGGGAGACGTGGGGCCAGTGGGTGGGCGCGGTAAGAGGGGTTGCGGGGATCCAGGCGTGCGGGTATGGGAGAATGCGGGGACTCGGGAGTCCGTGGGAGCGGAGGCAGGGTAGGGAAGTGGGCCACAGCCCCACGCAAGTGGTTGGTTGACTGGGGGGAGGGCGGTAGGCGTGCCCTTTGCACCCCGTAGCGCCTCCTCCTCCAACACGTCTTTGTGAGGCGCCGGGTTTCAGTTTCGCTGCGGGGCTAGGTCGCGACCCAACATTGCCAGCTGCAGGCACGGCGGGCGGGCGGGAGGAAGGAGTTGGAGGGGTGCGGGGTTCAAGTGGGTGCGGGTATAGGAGGCTGCAGGATTCGGACTCAAGGTTCATGAGTGCAGGAGGCAGGGTGGAGATGTAGACTGTAGGGCAGGCAGGCCGGCTCCCAGTGGGCGACATTCCCAGAGGACAGGGTTCCACCCACCAAGCTGTCACAGGACTTCCTGGCAGGGTCCCAGGGCGACTTTGACGGGGGTGTCGTGGCTGAGGTTAGGAATCCTTAATGGCTGACAAACTCGCCTGTAACTTTTCTGAAAAAGAAACCCTGTGGTACAACGGGTCAAGCGATGGGCTGTTAACTGCAAGGTTGGTGGTTCAAACCCATCAGCCAGCTGCTCTGAGGTTGAAAGATGAGACAGTCTTCATAGAGATGACCATCATACAACCCCTGTGGAGTAGTCCTGTAGGGGGTGACTCTGATGATATTGGGTGGGTTTTCTGAAAAGGTGGCACCATCTGGCCTGGAGTGTGGCCCTGCCCTAGAGGGAGGGAACCCCAGAGCCACAGGCAGGGGGTTCAAGGGCAGCATGGCACCTACCACCATCATCTCCAGGCTCTGTGGGTAAGGGTCCTTGAGCACCTCAGAGGACCGGAAGCCTAGAAGAGGCTGGGGGTGGGAGAAGGAACAAATGCATGAGGAGTACCCAGCTCCATGCTCTAGGCATGGTGCCCCTTGGGTTCATGGGTGTGTCTGGGGAAGGGGCTTGAGATAATGTCTTTGCTGTAACTTCCCATTCCCTGTTGTAAATCATGAAGAATGTGCCCCAGACTTGATTGTATTTTGATGGCATTGATTACTATGAAAGCAATGTTTTTTGTAACGGTATATAAGGTATATAAGGGGGTTGTAAGAAAGAAAGGTATGTAAGAAAAAGTAGAGGTAAGTAGAAGGAAGGAGAAGAGAGGAAGGGGGAGAAGAAGGAATATGAGGTGGAGAGGAGACGAGAGAAGAATGGAGGGAGGATAGAGGGAGTAATGTAGAGCAGGAGCAGGGGAAGGGAGAAAAGAAGCAGAAGAGATGAGCAGGAGAGCAGGGGAGTAAAGAATGAGAGAGTGGAGTAGCATAGAAATGAGAAGAATAAAGCATGTAATAAGATTTTGAATTCATCACGACCCATTACTCCGTGTAATTCTTATTGCGGATGTCCACATCCCTCTTGGAAAAAAAAGCCTGAAATAAATTTGCTGGGGCTGGCTCTAGGCAAGAAAACGATGGTGGGCAGTTAGACCCCTGGGGCAGGAAGAGGGAAGTGGGGAAGTTGTGACCACCAAGCCACCTGCAGGAGGATTTGCAGGTCCAGAGGCTGGAAAAATGCTGTAGTCAGCACTCCTGAGAGTTCCTGGTCTAAAACCAAGAGGGAGGATGGGACCCTCACAAACTTTTCAGTCTCATCATGGGGAGAGGTACCTACCATGCCTGTCTGCTTCCAGCCTGGGCGGCTGACCTTGGCCCAGGCTGGCTGTGACCCTGACCCTACTTTGATGTCACTACCAAGAAGAGCCAAATGGTCAAGAGGAAGAGTGGGAGCTTTCTAGATGGCAGCTGCCAAGCCCCCAGAGCCCCAGATATCAGGAATCCAATCCATTCACCCTGGCTCTGCCGGCCCTGACCCTGGCTGTGCCAGTCCATAGTCCCCAGGCCAACCTGTGAGCAGGTGCTTCGTCCCCATCCCTGATGACCTGTCCAGTACACACAGCAGTAGGTGGTCCCTGGCTTTGGCAGTGGTCTGAGGGTTTGCCCCCAATCATCAGGGTATCAAAGGAAAACAGTGTCTATGATAATTAGTCCTAAATTTCTGAATGATCTCTCACAGCTGGAAATGGAAACTGATGGGGGAAATAGAAAGAGCACAGTGTCCCCCCCTCCCTTCCCAAGTGGCGCCCAGGACACATGTCATCCCTGCCATCCCCAGCCCTCTGACCCCCGCTTCTTCTCCATCCCCGGCTCCCTGGAGCCCCAGAGCTGCACAGGAGACTTTCTGAGTAATGACTGAGGCAGTGGTCTCAGGAGGTCAGGAGTGGGGGTGCTGGGAGCCACAGGGGAGAGTCGAGGGCAGAGGCAACCAGGCATGAGCAGTGCGGTGGGAGATCGGGTGAGGGCTGAGTTTTGATTGGAGCAGTGAGTGCTGGTGGACCGCTGAATTTCACTTTTTCAGGAGAGGAAAAGGAAACCGAAACCCAGGTCACATGACTTGCAGCTCCGTATATAGCTGGCTGCCCCAAGACTTTCGGGACTCCGGGTTTCAGGTCTGCAGGGGAATCTCCCCCTCCCCAGAGGCATGGAGTGCCCTTCCTGCCATCATCTCTCCACAGAGGACAAGCCCAAATTCTGCAGCCAATGTGGAGCCAGGCTTCCTGAAGTGCCCCAAACAGGTGAGGCCAGAGGGGCATGGGCGGGGGGCCACGGACTCCGGAGTCCAGGGTGGTCGTCAGCGCCCCAACCCCTCCAACTTCCACACCGGAAATGGAGAGCGGCTTTGCAGGTGGCGCCAGGGCCGGGCGGTTGGATGGCAGTGGGGTTTCTGAAGCGGCACTTTCAGCAGAAGAGCATCTCGTCGGGTCCTTTGCCAGAGGCGCCGGGAGTTCTGGAGACGCTGGGGCTTTTATTTTGCAATTGCAATTTCTTTTCTCTGGAAGGACTCCCATGTGGGGAGGCCAGGGCTGGGCTGCCTGAGGGGCTTCTTAGAGGGTTTCTGAGGATGCTGGTGGGTGGGCGGGTCTCAGGTGTTACTGTGGGATGGCGACAAGGCATGCTTGTAGCAAAGCTTCTTATGAACTCCGTCTGGTTCAACCCCTGCTGAGAATTTGCCTTCCCAACCCAGATATTTCAGAATCTACAATTTACCAAGATCCCCACATGATTCTAAAGCACACAGGAGATGTATGAGAATCACCTGGGATCTTGTTACAGTGTAGGTTCTGATTCAGTGTATCTGGAATGAAATGCAGATTCTCACTGGGGGATTGAACCAGCAGAAGGGATTGACTGACGTTCAGGACCTCAAACGGGCTTGCTTGATATCTCAGGTCCCTTCTCTGTGTCTTGGGGACATGGTCCTACTTCATGGTAGCACCCAAATTCCTCTTCCTCTTGCACTGTCACCTAAACGCCTGTCCCTCCACCACTCTCCTCCTTACCCTGTCCGAAGCTGAGCTCCTGTCTCCCCCCACCTGTCCCTTCAGACTCCCCTTTCCAAATCTGCAGCAATGCATTTTACAGCTCCTGATTTTACCCTCTGAGAGGAGCTTTGGGGAGCAGCGGACTTATTGGCTTCTCCATCAGAACTGACCTGGAGTCTGACCACCCTTTACAACCACAGCCAGCCCTCCCCTGATGCCCAGCTGCCCCTTTACTGGACAGTCCACCCCTAGCACTGGACCCCGTCCATGTGTAACTCCACAGGAGACCTTGTCCATTCCTTTCCCCAAGTTCCTGGCACATAGTAGGTGCTCAGAAAATATTTGTTGAGGGAATGAAAGCAGGTTGGAGAGAGGGCTCACCATCAGCACGTCTCCTCAGTACCAGAGCTCCTTGCCCACCCACCTCTGGAGACCCTGGTGTCACACTTGGTGTTGGGGACATCTGATGGAGGGTCCCCCTTTTAGATGCTGCTCTCCATCGTAGGTGCTGTCTTGGTGGGTATCTGTTCTTGCCCACCTCTGAGAGGAATTTGGGGGAGCAGTCAGTCTTGAGGGGCCCAGCTCTCCTCAGGATCCTGAGACCTCAGTGGTCCCCATTGTCAGCAGCTACTTGGTCTGGTCATGGATTCCGTGCTGTCCAGATCTCTTTGTGTCCTGCTGGTTCCTGTAGGTCTGAAGATCCTGGCCCAGTCCAGGTCCGCCCCTCTCCAAGGACGGGGTCAATGTGCACCCCTGGGCTAACAGGTGACTTCCTGCTTTTTACACCCTAAGCTGTGAATTTCTTATTTTGAAGAAAAGGAAACTGAAACCAAGATGAGAGGACTTGGGATCTGTGTGGGGAAGGACAGGATGTTTCCTCCTTTAGCAATTGTCTGCATGGTGTGGGTGGGGTAGTTCCTGGGGAGCCTGGGGGAAGGACTAGCGAGGCCCAGGAACTCCCATGTGCCCAGACCTCCAGGGCGCCTGGGTCTTGAGGGTGGGGGACCATGGGGACTCAGGTCAGTCAGGGATGCAGGTGCAGCTTGAGAGGTGATGCTTGGGCTGGTCTGATGGTTGTTGTTGTTCGGTATCATTGAGTTGGTTCCGACCCATAGCGACCCTGTATAGGGTTTCCGAGGAGCAGCTGGTGAGCTTGAACCGCCGACCTTGCAGTTCAAATGGTTTTGCAGTCTGGCGCATTAACCCACAGCGCCACAAAAGGATTATTTTATGAAAAAGCTGCAACAACAAATTGGAGTCCTGATATGATGCTGTGGGTTAATGTGCTGAACTGCAAAATCG
>NW_006408650.1:2651355-2670183 GCF_000296735.1 Chrysochloris asiatica | reverse complement strand
TGTATAGGGTTTCCGAGGAGCAGCTGGTGAGCTTGAACCGCCGACCTTGCAGTTCAAATGGTTTTGCAGTCTGGCGCATTAACCCACAGCGCCACCCTAGGACTCCGGTCTGATGGTGGGGGCTTCAAATGTTATGTTCTGTGGTTTCCTGTATGGGTAGCAGCTGCAAGAGGCCCCGGGGGCATCAGCTGGCCAGAGCCTCGACCCATCCACAGCAGGCAGGGCCCAGCTGAGGCCACATCCTCAGAGATGGCACCTGCTCCCCCTGACTGGTGACTCCATCGGCAGTCACTAACTTCCACCCTGAAGCTCTCCCTAGTGGGTTTGAACTCCAGTCTTTCAGTTAGCAGCAGATCCCTTACCCACTGTGCCACCTTATTCAAGGGGATGGTGGTGGTGGTGGATATGTGCTGTGGATTCGGTTCTGACCCATAGCGACCCTGTACAGGGTTTCCGAGGCTGTAAATCTTTACGGGAGCAGAAAGCCTCATCTTTCTCCCACGGAACAGCCAGTAGTTTCAAACTGCTGACCCTGAGATTAGCAGCCCAACTAGTAACCCCTATGCTACCAGAGCACCTTAGTTAAGGGGATAGAGTCGTTATTTAATGGGTTAATGTGTGTAAAGTGCTTAAAAACTAGTTGCTGAGGGGTCCATTCAAGGCCCCCAGTGTGTGTCAGAGAACTGTGCTCCATGGGAGCATCAATGGCTGGGATTTCACCAGTAGATCCCAGACCTCTGACCTCTCAGTCAGCAGTTCAGCACTTCCCCGCCACAGACTCCTCCAAAGAGCTGTGTGTCCATTCCTGTTGAAGTCCAGCTCCTTTCCTCTTCACTTACTAGGACTGTAGAAGTCATCTGTGCTGGTGGGAGGCTGTAAACTGACCCTGAGGTCCCCCAACCTGTCCCTGACCCAGCCCTGCGGCTCTTCCCAAATGAATACTGGCTTCTGGTTGGTGTCTCATCCAGATTTCTCTTCTGTTGGCACGCCTTTTTTTTTTTTTTTTTTTTTTAGGTTTTTATTGCGGATTGAGTGAAAGTTTACAAAGCATATCATCAGTTTTACATTCAACAAATCGTATGCCTTGTTTCATTACAATGATTATAATCCTCTCCATGTACCATCAGTTAACAGTATTTCTATCCACTTTAGCTTTTTTTAAAAAACATACAAACAAACAAAAAAAAACCCACTCAGGCATATATAATAATTTACATCTCCAAAGGGAACATTCTGCAAGTCTGCTCCTGGCCACCAGCTCCTAGTCCCTCTCTTAGTCGTGAATCTAGAGTTCTCAGCCACTCCCCCTCTCCATGCCCCCATCTCTGGCGCTGCTGCTTCTTGGATAAGGTCCTGCATTCTGCTTGTGCATTCTTCTCTTGATGGTCCTAGGGTCCTCTGTTTCTGGACTGTAAGATTAATCACTCCCCTTTTTTCTGTTACAAAATTTCTACCTTTACAATTGTGACAGTTGCGATTAGTCATGATAACAGTTAATCGCTATTGAATCTTATGAATCTTATCCCCATCTCTTTTCACCAGACCCATCTAGACATTTGAAGACTCTTTCCCTGTCTGTTGGTATTTAGAGTAACTACTGCTCTGAGTATAGGTCAGGTTCATCATGAAGATACATCTTCTGTCACTGTAGCTGTTCCTGTCTGCTTGTCCTTTCTAGTGGGAATGTCTCACCTCACAAGGTTGTGGATGGAACTCAGGATTCCACCTAGGGTCCTATACTCTGTAAAGGCTTTGCATGAGGCCTATTTCACTGGGCAAGTTGTAGAACCCCTTTTAGGTATTCCAATCAATTATAGGCTGAAGGCGGGCTTACAAGTTTTCTCTAACGTTTCCCAACATTTCTTTCTATACCACTCAAGTGTCTGTTTTACAATAGTAGGCAAGGGAAACTAATATTCATAAGGCAGTCAAGGATTTTAGTATTATTTACCCTCTTCAAGCTATACCTAGATCCCTGTATCCCAGAGCCCTGTTGTTCCAAGGTTGAGTATGCATCACTATTTACCTCTGTTCCACTAGGCCATGCAAACCTGTCTCAGTGTTCCCCCATCTATCTTGTTCTTCTGCCTCCTCCCCTTTTCTTGTATTGCCCTCCCCAATACCCAAAGTAAGCCCCCCAGCCCAACCCCATTGTGGTTACCTTATATTCCATTAGTTGTACCCTCCATTTAAGATAGTCTATTTTATCCAGTAATCTACCTGATCTTCCCACCACCTGGATCTCTGTTCTTCTGTGTTCACCTTTTTCACAGAACGGTCTTTAAATTGTTCCAAACCTAACGTCTCCTGGCGTTGGGGTTCTCTTCCACCACGCCTTCCCGAGTTGGCTACTGCCAATCTTGCTCCTTGCTGCCCACTGGACATGTATAAAGGGCATTGTTACCAAACAAAAGTCTGACCACCAGCTGCTGCAGCTAGTACAGAGGGTGAGAATCCACATGGGTTTATTGACAGATATGGAAGGCAGTGAGACTTTCTCTAAAGGCTGCCTTGGTTTCCCCCACACGGTTGGACTTTCTGTATCTTTCTGAATATTAACCCATTTGCTTTTGTCACATTCCTTTCTCAGACCTTAATGCCCCCTCCCCTCGGGAGGACAGTATGCACTCCACTTGGTCAAGGTACCTTCAGACAATGGGTGGGGTTATAGAAAACATCTGGGCACTTGGCACTTTCTCGCCTCTGGGTTTCCTCCTCCCAACTTGTTTCTTTCTTCTAAGTTTTAATCAACAAAACACCTTCAGTTGTCTGTCCTGGGAGACCAAGGGAGTTATGTTGGAACAACGATTCAGAAGGGTTAAAACATATGTAAACTAAACACCTATTAAAATCCTCCTCTCAGCAACACACTGGTTTCCGTCTGATTTCCCATCAGCAGGAGACTGGGCATCTTGTCAGAGGCTGGCAGGTTACTGTATTTCTTTTCTTTGAATTGCCTGTTGGCTTTTCTTTTGTGAAGCTCTGTTTCTTTTTTATTTTTGCAGTCCTGGGACTGTTAGGATAACTGTAACCCCACCTCCTAAGGGCTCACTCAGCAGAAGGAATGCCGTGGGCCACATACATGTGGGATTTCAGGTGTGGCTTGCTCAGGGCTCTTGCTGGGTCACTGGTCCTGCCAGTGCAGCCCTTTCCCCACGTGTCAATTTGTCCTCAAGCTGGCCACGTGGTGCAGGAACCTCCCAGCATCAGGTCTGTGGGGACCCTCCTGACCAAGAGGAGTCGGGAATTGGTATGTTAGAACTTCTGTGGCCCACCCACCCTCTGCACTTCTTGCTGATTGGACCACCTCTGGACAAATTATTGAGCTATGAGGGAATACTGGATTCTGATAGGATGAGGTTAACTAGGCCCGCCCCGCCAGCTGGAGAAGTGGTGATATGGGCTGGCTTGTGTCAGAACTCTTGTCCAGCTTTGGATTGGGGACTCCAAGGTTGTGTGTGTGTCTGTTGTATGTATATGTCTGTGTTTATGCACATGTGTGCATATATGTGTTCATTTGTGTGTGCCGTGTGCACCTGTGTCTGTGTGTAATCATTTGAAATATTTATTATTAATTCTGAATACTGTTAATGTTATTAAGCAGAAGTCTCCCGAGCACCTTGTCCATGCAGAGGAGACCCAAAGGGAACCAGGCAGCTTGGTTCCTGAGTATAGAATTTACCAGATGCAGAAGGGGGCAGGGGGTGGGCCCCGGGGGAAACCTCAGCCTTGGGGAGGGGCTGGGGAGCAGGCTTGGGGAGCGAGAGTTGTGAATGGAGACCTGGGGGGAAATAGGGCCCCTGGGAGGGGTGTCCTTTGGGAAAGATCTGGCATTCTGTAAAGTTGACAGACTTGGAAACTCTGTGGAACAATCCTGCTCTGTCCTCTAGGGGCGCTGTGAGTGTCGGCCGTGGTGCTGAAAGGGGTTTCAGATGGAAACTGACCGCTGGGCTGGTGCACGTTCTGAGTGGTCGCCTCAGGGATGTTTGGATGGCACCTGTACATGGGGGTGGATCTGGGGGCAAACCAGCCTGGGAGTTTGGATTAGCGTGGGGGCTCAGGAGCCCCTGAACCACTGAGTGTGTGTGTGTGTGTGTGTGTAAGTTTGAGTCTGTGTGACTGTGTGTCATTCTGTGTCTGTGTGTGTGTCTAAGTCTGTGTCTGTGTTAGTGTGTGTAAGTCAGTGTCTAAGTGTGCATGTGTAAGTCTGTGTCTGTCTTTGTGTGAGTGTGTGTGTGTGTGCGTGCTGGGAATGGGGCTCCCATCACTTAGGAGAGCCTGTCTGGTGGGGGGCAGGGATAAAGAGTTTACTTTTGGAGCCTCGAGTCCTGCAGGTGTATCGTCCAGATGAAGGTCCTGATCTGGAGGTCAGGAGGAAAGCAGGGAGGGGCTGGACACCTTTGTGGTTGGGGCTGGGGTCCTGGCTGCGGGAGTTCAGCTCACGTGGGTTGTGGGACATGAGAAGAGACGTGGAGTTGGTGAAAATGAAAGCAATCCGGAGGTTCTCTTTCTCTGTCTGCCTGTTGTTCTCTTCTGTCCTGCTCTGCCCAGCTCAGCAAGTCTTTATTTTTTTATACTTAAAATGACACAGTACATAATGAATTGATACTTTGATCTTTCCTTGAATTATTACACAGTTAATCACAACATTCTTGTACCTGGTCATTAGACAACTTTGACAAAAATATTTCTGTGATGTTCAGACTGACTTTCATCTCCTTTCCCAGTATGTGATAAATTGTTCCTTCTTGTTATTCACTAAAATATTAAGTCCAGCTTTACACAGATCATTTCTACTTATCAGACTCCTGATTACATTTTCTTAGTAACATAAGTTTCTATTTATCATCAATGCTTGCACTACCTTATTATTTCTACTAACTAATTATCAATCTTCTATCCTGCATAATAAGGAGCTCTGGTAGCGTAGTGGTTACGAATCGGGCTGCGAACCTTAAGGTCAGCGGTTCGAAACTACCAGCCGCTCCGCGGGAGAAAGATGAGGCTTTCTACTCCCGTAAAGATTTACACCCTCGGAAACCCTGTACAGGGTCGCTATGGGTCGGAACCGACTCGATGGCACTTAACAACAACAACAACATCCTGCATAATATACTATTATTTTCATAATAGAAAGTATTACTAACATCTACTTATTTATTTCTCTAAAGTATTCATGAACTTGCTTGGAAGCCATGTAGCATAAAGCCCAACCTGGCTGATTGCTGCAGGAAATGTAGATTATTATCAAGTTAAAACTATCCTTCACTTAAGTTCATTATTTTCTGCTTACTTACACAGGTGCTTGTATGTAGGGGTTTGTGAATTCTGGCTGGTGACTGATTGTGGTGAGGTCTATAGGGGTAGGTCAGCTTGACTTTAATTTGCTATCTGCCTTTGTGGTCTCACAAATGCAGTTACTTTGTATTTAGGATTTCTGTGAAAGGGAGTAATTTATACAATTCTCTTTGAATTCAGGCAACTGAAGTTGAGATAATTGTTTCTTCCCAAGGTTTGTAGAGCTCACAGTAAAAAGCTGTGAATATGATAATATTATATATTTTTACAAGTGAATTCAGAGTTAACTTGAAGGGAAGATAGGGACCAGGTTTTTGAGAGTCATTTGCTGTGCACAATGTCTCTCCCCCCACTGCGACCGTGTCAAACAATGGGAGTTAAGCACTTCCCGCACCTGGCCCCTCAATCCACTGAGCTCCTCTCAGGAAGAAGGTTGACTTGGTCCCCAGCTCGTGGCAGAGGGAGAGGGATGTAGCGGTGGGTGACCAGCTTCAGGTGGAGGTCCAGTGAAAAAATCCGACTTCCCTTCCTGACCTCCACCGCCCCCCAGGTCCAGGCTCCCACCATGTTCATTTTGCTTTGACCCCCTGCCTAGGACTTGCCTTTCCAGCCCAGACACACTGAACTGGACTCTACCTTTCACCAGGATTGCCGCCTGACCTTCACTTGTGTGCCTTTGTAGAGCCCAAGAGCCTCAGCGCCGAGCTGGTGCCAGCCCTGGGTGTGGAAATGGACCGCGGGGAGAAACGGAAGGAAGACGGCGGCCTGGGGTCAGCTGACCTTCAAGAGACCCCAGACGAGTGCTGCTCTGATGGCACTGATGGCTCCTGGACCATTGTCCAGAGGGTGAGTGGGCCTGGGGTCTTTCCACTTTTCTTTCTGCCCTTTGGCTGCTGGAAGGGAGGTTTCATCAGGGGCTGAGCAGGGTTGACCCAGTCCACCCCTGACTTGAGCTACCGTTGCTGTCCCCCTGTACTGGGTGTAGCAGAGCCCTCGTCTGTGCTGACTCATGGCAGCATCTGTGGGTCCCAGCCCCTCTCCTGTCAGGCCTGCGGTTGTGTGTGTCTCCGAGGCTGGGGCGGGGCTGGGCTGGGTGGAGACACTTAAGCCTCAGCTGCTTGTGTGTCGAGCGTTTTTGGCCTCTACTTTGATGGTGGAGCCTGAGGCCTAGGGCATGCTGGGGAAATGCTGCTAGCCGCACATGCTTTGTCCCTGGGGGCAGGGTAGGACACAGTCCTCATCTGTTTGCTGGGGCTTCAGTTAGCCCCTTGTCCTCCTTAGACACCAACAGAATGTCTGTGAGTCTAAGTGAGCAAAGGGAGCTCCAGATGAGGTTCCCAGGGATGGTTTTGGCTATTCCAGGGAGAGCCACCTGAGAGATGTGCTTTCTGTGTTAAGACCCAGGAGGGTCTTCCGAGGACAGGAAGTTGCTCTTCCTGTCTGTTTGGGCTGGTTTTCCTGCCTGTTCCGCAATCATTCATCCTGTGAGGGTGGGAGATGATGCAGCCCACCTCACTGTGGTGTGTTGATGATGGTGATGTGTGTGTGTGAGAGTGTGTATCTCTGTGTGTGTCCGGTGTGTAGGGGGTGCCTGACCTCCTCTAACTGCACAAAGGGGCTGGAGAATCAAACTCCACAGCAAGTTCCTGTCAGGCTGAGCTTAGATATGCCTCCAGCCTTCCACCTCTCCCAGATTTGACACAAACCACCCTTCCCGTGGCACTTGTGACGTAGCTGGGTCCAATAATTCATCGCAGTTGGCTGCACAGAACTTGGACGCCATACTCACAGCTGTGGGCTTTACTAGGGAAGGGAACAGGTTATAGTTCAGGATGAGAAATGCTGGGGTCAGAACAGCCTCTTCCCAGCCAGGCCCACAGGCACTCGTCTCTCTGGCCTCGGTCCCCTTGACTTAGTGATGTTACAGAGCTCTTTTAGCACTGCTGATAAATGCCCAAAGACACTCCAGATTAAACAGAAACATTTTACAAAGTCGTGTGTTGTTGTTAAGTGCCCTCGAGTCAGTTCCGACCCATCCGTGACCCTGTATAGGATTTCCTAGAAGTGGCTGGTGAGCTTGAACCGCCGACCCTGCTGTTCAAACTGACTTTGCAGTCCAGTGCTTTGACTTACAGCCCCACACCAAGACTCCTTACAAAGCCATAGCTCCCCATAATTGGAATCATGGGTCATCAGTGTTGTTGAATCCATAGCCCAGAAATAGATCCTAGTGTGCATAAAATTATTTGGATAAAATATTTATCTGATCTCTGGATGGGGACAGAGTTTCTAGAGTAACTAAAGGGAAACATACACACAAAACATGGATATATTTGACCTCAGGAAAAAAACTCAAAAGATCTGAAAATGTCACAGCATATGATAAGAACAAAACGAAAAACCTGCCCCACTGCTGTTAAGTTGGTCTCGTTTCATGGCGAGCTGAAAGGGCAGCGTAGACCTGCCGCACAGGGATCCCAAAGCCTGCCTCATCTTCCTCCCACAGAGCTGCTGGTGGGTTCAAACTCCCAACCTTCCAGGTAGCAGCCTGACGCTACCTTATGGACACCTTATGATAAGCACAAGTGAAGGGCAAACATTCTCAGAAAAATGTGTGTAGCATATTTATATTTATGTAAAAATATTTTTAGCTAAGAGCAAGTCACTTCAACATGTCAAAAGGTCACGTTAACCACGCAGAAATCAGTACTCAACCTAATGGGAAGATATGGGCCAGTGACAGATATAGTTCATAACAGAAATAATATTAATGATCCATAAATATGTAAAGTGTTTCAGCATTGAAATGAAATGTTGGAAAAGGAAAGAGCCACAGAATATCCTATAAAGTAGATAATTGTTTAAACGTTGGTGTTCGCAGGGATGGGGAAGGTGTGCCCAAGTGTAGACCATGCTGTATTGGGTATTAGTGTCACCAAGCCCGTTTCAACTCATATTGGTCCTGGGTAGAGTTTCTGATACTGTAAATCTTTGCGGGAGCAGAAGCCTCATCTTTCTCTCGAGGTGTGTCCGGTGGGCTCAAAATCGGAAAAGGATTAAAGTATTATTTTCTTTAATTTCCTCTTTTGTCATTTGTGGGAAAGTTCCCAATGGTCTAACCTAATGAGAACATAAATATACAGTGTTGTTGTTAGGTGCCATCGAGTTGGTTCAGATTCATAGTGACCTGTGCCCAATAGAACAAAACATTGCCAGTCCTGTGCTAACCTTACAGTTGTTGATACCTTTGAGCTTATTACTGCTGCGACTGCACCAATCCACCTTGTTGGGGGTCTTCCTCTTTTTTGTTGATCGTCCTCTTTACCAAACATGATGTCCTTCTCCAGGGTCTGGTCCCTCCTGATAATATGACCGAAATATGAGAGCAAAGTCTGACCATCTGGCTTCCAAGAAACGTTCTGGCTGTACTTCTTCCAACACAGATTGGTTTGTGCTTTTGACAGTCCATGATACTTTTAACATTCTTCTCTAACACCATAACTCAAATGCATCAATTCTTCTACGATCTTCCTTATTCACTGTCCAACTTTCATGTGCATATGAAGCTATTGAACATGCCATGGTCTAGCCCTCAAACTGACATTTTTGCTTTTGAATACTTTAAAAGGGTCTTGTGCAGCAGATTTGCCTAATGCATTATGTCATTTAATTTCTTGTCTGTTGCTTCCATGAGTGTTGATGGTGGATCCAAGCAAAATGAAGTCTTTGAAAACTTCAATCTTTTCTCCATATTTCATGATGCAATTTTTTGGTCTAGTGATGAGAACTTTTATTTACATAGGTGCAACCCATACTGAAGGCTGTGGTCTTTGATCTTTGTCAGTAAGTATTTTAAGTTCTAGTGGCTTTCAGCAGGCAAGGTTGTATCATCTGCATATTGCAGGTTGCTAATTAGTCTTCCTCCAGTCCTGATGCCAGCTTCTCGGATTATTTGCTCAGCATACAGATTGAATAAGTATGGTGAAAGAATACAACCCTGATGCTCACCGTTCCTGATTTTAAACCGTTTATCGTGACTGTCTCTTGGTCTATGCACATGTTTCTCATGAGCCCAATTAAGTGTTCTGGAATACTCATTCTCTGCAATATTCTGTATAGCTTGTTATGATCCACACAGCAGGAAGCCTTTACAGGGTCAATAAAGCACATGAAAGCATCTTTATGGTATTCTCTGCTTTCAGTCAAGGTCCATCAGGAACCAGCAATGATATCCCTTTATTCCATGTCCTCATATGAATCCGGCTTGAACCTCTGGCAGTTCCCTATCAATAGATTACATATAATCACTATTATAATGAAATGTACAAAGACTTGGAGTTAAAAAAGTAAAAGGGAAGAACACACTCAGCATTTCTCAAGCTGAGGGAACTGAAGAAAAATTTCAAGCCTCAAGTTGGTGTGGTGCTGCAAGATCATATGCTAGACTGCAAGGTCAGTTTGAACTGCCAAGTCAGCAGTTCAAATCCACCAATCACTTCTCAGAAATCCTATACAGGGTTGCTATGGGTTGGAACCGTCTCAAACAGCACTTAACAACAATGGGCAAAATCATGAATGATGCAGAAAGCATCACAAGAAGATGGGACAGGAAGACTTAGCGTTGTGAAAACGTCAACACTATCCAATGTAATTTACACATATAATGCAATCCCAATCCAGATTCCAACGACATTCTTCAAAGAGATGGAAAGAGCAATTATAAACTTTATATGGAAAGGAAAGAGACCCAGGATAAGCAAAGCACTGCTTAAGAAGAATAAGGTTGGAAACCTCTCATTCCCCGACTTCAAAATTTATTACACGCTACAATGGTCAAAATTGCTTATTACTGGTACAATGAAAGATACATTGATCAATGGAACAGAATTGAGAATCCAAAAATTAACCCATCCATGTACAGCCAACTGATTTTTGACGAAGTATCTAAATATATCGCATGGGAAGGTGGTAGTGCTGGCACAACTGGAAAGTGATATGCAAAAGATTGAAACAAGATCTTCACTTCATTCAGTAATTTGCCCAGGGAAATCTTTCAATAACAAAAGTCGAGGCTTGAATTTTTTCTTCAGTTCCCTCAGCTTGAGAAATGCTGAGCGTCTTCTTCCTTTTTGGTTTTCTGATTCCAGATCTTTGCACATTTTGTTGTAATATTTGGCTTTATCGTCTCGAGCTGATCTTTGAAATGTTCTGTTCAGCTCTTGTACCTCCTCATTTCTTCCATTTGCTTTAGCATCTCTACGTTGGAGAGCAAGTTTCAGTGTCTCTTCTGACATCCATTTTGACCTTTTCTTTCTTTCTTGTCTTCTTAATGACTTTTTGCTTTCTTCATGTATGGTGTTCTTGATGTCATCCCACAACTCATCTGGTCTTTGGTCTTTAGTGTTTAATGTATCAAATCTGTTCTTCAGGTGATCTCTAAATTCAGGTGGGATCTATTCAAGGTCATATTTTGGCTCTCGTGGGCTTGTTTTCATTTTCTTCAGCTTCAGTTTGAATTTACATATGAGTAATTGATGGTCTGTTCCACAGTCTGCCCCTGACCTTGTTTTGACCGATGACAATGTGGTTACTACGGGAGAAAGATAAGGTATTCTTCTCCCGTAAAGATTTACAGCCTCGGAAACTCCGTGCAGGGTCAGTATGAGTCGGAACCTACTGCACGGTACTTAACGACAACAATGTTGTGACTGAGTCACCACATTAGGAGTGAGTTAATTAAATGTTTGACCAAATCCAGCAGACTTGTTTCTAAGTTGATAATTTTGTGCGGCTCGCAAATGATGATACAAATTTTGGCAGAAAAAAGGTTCCCCACCCCTGCTATACAGGGTCACTCTGAGTTGGAACTGACTCGATGATACTTAATAACAACAACAACATGTGAATTAGTGTGTGTTCAGTCACCTGGGCACCATCTCCTAGCCACATGTCACTGTGGGTTGGAATTGACTTGCCAGCACACACCAACAAATATACGTACGCATGTGTAGACCAGGCTTCAAAATGTTTGTGGAAAAAAATGCCATCATCTTTCAAATCCATTTTCCCACAAGCCTCTTTTATTTTTTTTTAATACTTTATTGTGAAGTATGTGATCTTTTACATGGGAGGACATAAGCTTCACATTGATCTCATCTTATATCGTTTCCTTGCCATGGTTGCAATCCCCTCCATGCATCATCCATCAACTACAGGGTATACCCTGCAAGCCTGCTTTCCCCCCGCCCCCCGTCATCCACATACAGCCCCTCTCCCTCTCCGGGTCCAAAGTCCCCAGCCGCTCCATCTCCCCACATCATCATCTCTGCCTCCATCCCTGGCATCACTGATTCTCTGGGTAGGGTTCCAGTCTCCACTCTTCTCTTTGATGGTCCCAGGGACCTCCACTCCTAGACTGCAAGGTTAATCACTCCCCTCCCTTTGCCCAAAAATGTCTACTTTTATATTTCCAGCCTTTACAATCAGTCCTGATAATAATTATTCGCTGTTGTATCACAAGAGACCTATCCACATCTCCTTTCATCAGCCCCGCCGAGACACACTGGATACTACTCACTGGAGATTCTACCTTGCTCCCTCCACACCCTCTGGATCTAGGTTCCCTCTTGAAAACTTGTAAGCCAGTCACTTCTTGCCTCTGGGCCCCCCCACCCCCCCATTCTGGGTAGCCAGTGTCCAAGTTGACCATCCCTGTCCTCTCGGTGTGCAGAGGAGGTGGGAATGATCCTCGCTGTGAAGACTTTTTCATTCTTTTGAGCTATTGCTTCCATAGGTGTAGGTCAAGTTTTTCAAATTGTATCAGATTATTTTTTCACTCTTCTTTCTTCTGTTTGAGCTCTCATCATCCAGCCATTGAAGCCAGGTCAAGTGGGTATTATCTGGAAGTGTGGGTATATTTATGCATGTGCCCTCTCTTCTTATCAGCTGGACGCTTCACTCTCCACTCTAGTCCTGTATCCCACAAGCCTCTTGAAGGCCCCTCATGTAAGTGTAATATGTGGAACTCTGATGGACTTTTGGGGAATGTCCTGTGAGGAAGAAGACAGCTGAATGTGTGGCGGCCACTGTGTGGTCACTTGTTCTTGCACTCTTGCTCCCTGAGCCCACTGCCCTTTTGTGTTTTGATTTGCTTCTGTCCAAGGCAAAGCCATTAGAAACCTAAAAGGTGTAAGGAGGTGGCTTGGATGAGCAAAGTTGATGCTTTCTGAGGAACTGAGGCCATTGAAGAGCAGCTGGAGGAGGACAGGGATTGAGTGAAGTAAATCCAAGATCTCTAGGTTATGTTTCCTTTTCTGTGTAGAGCAAGAAGAAGAAAAAGAAGAACCAGAGATTCTCTACTTCAGACGAGATGGACTCCTTGTCCCTACCTCCCTCGACCCCAAGTTACCAGGATTCTCAGTCATCCCCCAGGTCCTTGGACCCAGCCCCACACAGAGACCATGGTCAGCAGGATGGTGTGATTGGCCAGCCCCCAGCTCGCACTCTTCATGCCAAGTGTGACCAGGGCCCATCCAGTCCAGAGGCCAAGAACCAGGAGGTGGGAGTGGCCAAGGCCAGCAGCTGCCCTCTGCAGAGTCAGACTGATGGAGAAGAGGCTCAGATGAGTGCTGGACCCCAAGACCCTTCCAACCCTTCTCAGAAGGGCACTGGCCTCACAGAAGCTGCCTCTGAAGGCAGCCCTGTGGATAGTGATACTACCCAGACACGCCCAGTACCAGAGTCAAAGGGGACTGACCAAGAGCCCAGGAAACAGGCAGAGACCCCGACTTCTGAGGTGAGTTGTGGGTTAAAGCGATGACCAGGGGTCATCACACCAGACCCTCGGGGGCTTCACTGTGTGTGGAGTTCTGAATCATTCCATCTAGGCCGTCCTTCTTTTGGTCATGCTCCCTACTGCTAGGGAGGGGGCTTCTGTGAAGGGAGGAGACAGCCTCTCCAGCCTCTCCAGCCTCTGACTAGGGCTGGAGCAGGTGCTGATGGAGCCACAGACTCAGACTTTCCCTGTCCACTCTGTGCCCTGACTCTGATGTTTGGGGTCTTTTTTTTCTTCTAGGCCAAAGTTGCTCCAGTTGAGCCAGCCCATGCCACAAAACAAGCAGGGAAGGATGGTGAAAAGAAGGCTCAGAAGACGAAGGCACAACCAGCAAGTGTCCCTGCTGCTAAAGGACATGACCAGGTCGGTGTCTCACCTGTCTGGCCCTGCCCCTCTCACCATCAGAGGTGTACGTGGTGCACGTGGTGCCCAGGAGCTCACGTCCTGGAGGGAGGAAGGTCAGGCAGCTAGAGGTGTGGTGGAAGGAAGGCTTCTCCAGCAGGTGGTGCTAGGTGGTGGAGCACAGGTCTGAGAGGGTGAGGGTGCCCCAGACAGAGGGGACAGCGGTGTGAAGGCCCTGTGGCAGGGTTTGGTTGGGTTGCATGTGGTTGGCCTGATCAGGAGGAGAAAGGTAGATGGTGTCCCAGAGTGAGTGTAGGAAAGGGTGACCTTTGATGGGGTTGCAGGCTCAGGGAGTGGGCTGGCAGCCACAGAGGGTCTGAGCAGGGGGTCAGCAGGGTCACGCTGGCTGCTGTAGGGGTGAACATGGAAGCTGGTGCTCAAGGTTGGGGTTTGACTTTGTGTTCCAGAAAGCAGAGACCAAGGACAGAACGTCCCTTCCTGGAGAGAAAGCAGGTGAGAAGGAGAAAGCTCAGTCACGGGACCCGAAGCGTCCAGAAGGGTACAGTGCGGTGGTGAAAAGTGCCCAGGAGCATAGCCGTCCGGAAGAGCGTGCGTGTGACATGCAGAGGTAGGATGTCCCTGGATGGGACAGCAGGTCAGCTGCCCTGGGAGCCAGGCACATACCTGCCCATGCCTGGAGGTGGTGGGGGTCCCAGAGTTGGAGAGGGGTTCTTGGTGACTCTGGCTAGTGTAGTTTTGGAGAAGGGAGACCCATGCTGACCCCTGTGTGGCTAACTGATATAGTGGGGTCTGGGCCCTGGAGCCAGCTGGGTGTTTTAGAGATGCTGGAAGGTTCCTGGCTCTGAGCCAGTTGCTCCCAGCCCCCAGGCCTTTTACCTGTCCCCAGCTTCCCCTCCACCCTTTGCACCCACCTACGTTAGACAGGGGTACATGTTAGCGCACATTACTGAAACATGGAGATGCCCCCGTCCTAGGCCTGGGCCAGGCCAGAGGCCCCAGAGTCATTTTCAGCAGCATTGGGCCTGCTGGGAGGCTGCTTCTGGCCTCCCCTTTGCCATGAGGATGAGGCTTAGGATCTGTCCCTTCCCCTGGGCTGATATCTAGACTTCTTTCTTCAGTCATTCATTCTCTAACAACCCAAACAAACACCGTGTGTGTATGCGTGCATGCAGGCATGCGAGCGAATCCCCCAGTGGTCCCACTGAGTAAGTACCCAGCTGCACTGATGAATGGTCAGTGGTTCAGTACCCCCATTGGTGCCCTGAAGAAATGGCTTGACAATCTGTTTCCAAACTGTGTCATTGAAAATCCTTGGGAGTCGTTCTACTCCGTGTCTGTGGGTTGTCATGACTCAAAATCAACTTGACGGTGACTTGTGGTTGTGCACGTGAGTGTGCGCCCCTGATGGGTGGATTGAGCCGCGATTAGTGGCTAACTTTTGGCTCTATTCTAGGCCATTGAGTCCTGGTGAAGGCATCATGGTGTACTTCCATGCTATCATCTCTAAAGACTTCTCATTCAACTCTAACCAACATCAAGTATTCATCAGGGGAGGAGAGGAGTTTGGAATGCCAAAATGGAAGAAGAATGTCTGTCAGATGAACTACAGCAAGTAAGTTCTCAGTGGCTTAGTAGTAATAACAGTTGTAGCATTGTTACTCATCCCTCAGGGAAATGTATATAAGGTTCAACTTTTGACATAACTTAAATAATGTACTTTGTTGTTGTTGTTAAGTGCCATCCAGTCGGTTCCGACCCATAGTGACCCTGTACAAGGTTTCTAAGGGGGTAAATCTTTACGGGAGTAGAAAGCCTCATCTTTCTCCCGCGGAGCGGCTGGTAGTTTCGAACTGCTGACCTTAAGGTTCACAGCCCGATTCGTAACCACTACGCTACCAGAGCTCCTAAATAATGTACTTAATACTTAATAATATACTTAAATAATGACTTTTAATCAGTAAGTCCGTTACAGTCTTCAACTTTGGAACAATGAATGTTTTGCACAAATATTCCCTGTGGTGCATGTCTGTATTGTGTCCCACCATGAATATTCTTTCTTAAAATGGCTGGAGACTGGGTTGTTCTAGAAGCATCCTCCCTGTCACCACTGATGTTGGTGTTTTGGTTGTGCGCTGTGTGCTGTGTTTGAGAAGGACTAAAGTTTCCTAGAGAGGACTTCCAGTAACCAGCTGACATGCTGTTTATGCAGAGACTTGGGTGAACACGGGTCCCTGATTGAAGGCAACACCATCATTTCCAAGCAGAGCCTGGATAAGTCCATCCCTTACAAGTACATCATTGTTCGGGAAAATGTCTCTGAGGAGTACGAGTTTATCTACAAAAAGCAGGACAAAGAGCATGTCAACCGTTGCCTGTACATCAAGTCTTCACTCCTGAACTCAGGAGGTAAGCCACCTGAGGGCCTCGCAGACCAAAGCCCAGGAGTGCGTTCCCTGTTTCTCTGCTGGGCTCCAGGCCACTACACACTACAACCCAGTGCCAGAGCCTTTCAGCCCTCTTCCATGAGGAAACAGGGACAGGGATTTTTAGTAAAGCGAAAGGAGAGGACCCAGTGGCCAGGGCTGACAAGTGGTATAGCATAGCCACTGTCCTTACCCGGGTCACAAACAGGAGGCTGCTGTGACTGCCCCCTTCCTGTTGTTGCCGCTGCTGTTGCTGTGAAGTGCCATGGAGTCAGTACCACCTCATGGTGACCCTGTGCACAACAGAATGCAACAGTGCCTGGTCCGATGCCAGTCTCACAATGGTTAATACACTGAGCCCACCGCTGCTGCCCTTATGCCAATGCATCCCACTGGGGTCTTCTTCTTTTCCTCTGATGCTCCACTTTACCAAACATGGACCAGGGTCTGATCCCTCCTGATAATATGTCTGAAGTATAAGAGGTGAAGTCTAGCCATCCTGGCTTCCCAGAAGCATTCTGAGCTATATTTCTTCCAGCAAGATCTGTTTGTTCTTTTGGTAGTCCATGGTACTTTAAATATTCTCCTCCAACACCATACCTCAAATACATCCATTCTTCTATGGTCTTCTTTATTTACTATCCAATTTTGACATGCACACGAGGTTGTTGAAAATATCAAGGCTTGGGTCAGGCACACCTGAGTCTTCAAACTGACAGCTTTGCTCTTCCAACACTTTAAAGAAGTCTTGTGCAGTAGATATGGCCAATGTAGTACATCGTTTGATTTCTTGACTGCTGCTTCCATGAGTGTTGATGGTTGATCCAAGCAAAATGAAGTCTTTGACAACTTCAATCTCTTCTCCATTTATCTCGATGTCACTTATTCGTCCAGTGGTGAGGATTTTTGTTTTCTTCATATTGATTGAGGTGCATCCCGTATCGAAGGCTGTGATCTTTGATCTTCATCAGTAAGTATTTTAAGTCCTCTTTGCTTTCAGCAAGTAAGGTTGTATCACCTGCATATTGCAGGTTGTTAATGAGTCTTCCTTCCATCTTGATGTCATGTTTTTCTTCATATATTCCAGCTTCTCGGATTATTTGCTCAGCATGCAGGTTGAATAAGTATGATGAAAGAATACAACCTTGTCACACACCTTTCCTAATTTTAATCCATTCAGTGTTCCCTTGTTCTGGTCAAACAGCTGCCTTTTGGTCGGTGTACAGGTTCCTCATGAGCACAGTTAAGTGTTCCAGAATATTCATTCTTCACAGTGCTGTCCATAGCTTGCTATGATCCACACAATCAAAAGCCTTTGTGTAGTCAATAAAGCAGAGATAAACATTTTTCTGGTAGTCTCTGCTTTCAGCCAAGATCCATCTCCGTCTGCAATGATATCCTTCGTTTCACTCCCTCTTCTGAATCTAGCTTGAGCCTGTGGAACTTCTCTGTCAATATATGGCTCAGTCAGTTTTAAATTGTATTTAGCAAAATTTTGCTTGCATGGGTTGTTAATGATAATGTCTGATGATTTTTCACGTTCTGCTGAGTCACCTCTCTTTGGAATGGGCATATAATACGGATCTCTTCCAGTGAGTTGGCCAGGGAAGTTCGCTTCCAATTTTCTTGGCATTTGAGTGAGGGCCTCCATTCCTGCATCAGTTTGTTGAAAGATTTCAGTTTGGATTCCCTTAATTCCTGGAGCCTCGTTCTTTGCCAGTGCCTTCAATGCACCTTGGACTTTTTCTTCAGTATCATTTGCTCTTGATCATGTGCTACCTCTTTCAGTGGTTGAGCATCGACCATTTCTTCTTGGTACAGTGACTCTGTGTTTTCCTTCCATCTTCTTTTTATGGTTGCTGTATCACTCAATATTTTGTCCATAGAATCCTTCAGCATTGCAAGTTGAGGCTTGAATTTTTTCTTTAGTTCCTTCAGCTTGAGAATGCTGAGTGTGTTCTTCCCTTTTGGTTTTCTAACTCCAGGCCTTTGCAAATTTTGTTAAAGTATTTGACTTTGTCTTCTTGAGCTGCCTTTTGAAGTTTTCTATTCAGCTCCTTTACCTCCTCATTTCTTCCATTTGCTTTAGCATCTCCATGCTGGAGAGCAAGTTTCAGAGTCTTCTGACACCCATCCTGGCTCCTTAATGACCTTTTGCTTTCTTCCTGTATGATGTTCTTGATGTCATCCCACAACTTTTCTGGTCTTTGGTGTTTAGTGTCTAATACATCAAATCTGTTTTTCTAAATTCAGGTGGGCTATATTTAATGTCATATTTTGGCTCTTGGGACTTTTTAAAAATTTTCTTCAGCGTCAGCCTGAACTTGGCATATGATGGTCTGTTCCATAGTCTTCCCCAGGCCTTGTTTTGGGTGATGATATGGAACTTTCTCACATCTAAGTATGGATCTAGGAAAATTGGATTTTGTCAAAAATGAAATGGAGTGCATAAGCATTGATATCTTTCAGCTCAATGATATCAGTGAGCTGAAATGGATTGTCATGGATCATTTTGAATCTGACAATCACGTGGTTAGTCTGCCGGGAATGACAAATTGAAGAGGAATGGTGTCACATTCATCATCAAAAAGAACTGTCTTGAAGTACTGTCTGTGATAGGATAATATCTGTATGCCTGTAAGGAACACCAGTTAATATCACTATTATACAAATTAGGCACCTACCACTAAAGCCAAAGGAGCTCTGGTAGCATAGTGGTTATGAATTGGGCTGCTAATCTCACGGTCAGCAGTTTGAAACTATCAGCTGTTCCATGCGAGAAAGATGAGGCTTTCTGCTCCCGTAAAGATTTACAGCCTTCAGTATGGATTACATCTCAATGTAAAGAAAACAAAAATCCTCACCACTGGACCAATAAACAACATTCTTATCAATGGAGAAAAGATTGAA
>NW_006408650.1:2643567-2644764 GCF_000296735.1 Chrysochloris asiatica | reverse complement strand
ATAATCATTTTTCTGAATTCCTTCTCAGGCATTTCCAAAGCCTGCCCATCTTCCAGTATGGAGTGTAGGTCTACTTCCAGCTCATTTGCCTCAGTCATTTTATCTTGTTCTGGACATGTGCTGATATGGTCATCTGTTTCTGTTTTTTGGGCATATTCAGGTGGCCTTAATACTTAGATAGGTGTGTATTTTGATATTTTTTATGCTTTCTGATTGCTTCCAGGTAGATGTGATCAGGAGATAGGCTTCCCTTTTCACTTTTCTTCCTTTATCTCTGTGGTTCTGTCAGGCATCCATGGCTGCTCTGATCCTTCTCTGTTTGATCTCGCCCAAGATGGTGGCTCTTGGAGCAGCTGAGTGTCTTGAATTAGAAAGCAATGGATTTCTTGCTTCTGCTACAAATTCCCCTAGCTGTAAGCCTTCCAACTTTGTAAATATTCCTTTATATGTGGTTCAGAGTCCTGGCACCATCCCCTGAGCCTGCTTTGTCCAGTATTCTGTGTTGTTGCTGACAGAGCTCTCACTGCACTTCCACCCCATCCGCCATCTTGTTTGTTCTCTCACCTATTTTGAACACTTGACTTACCTCATCCATCTGTGGGTTTATAATTTTTAGTACATTTAGGATTTTTTGGCCATTGTTATAGATTGAATTGTGTCTCCTCACAATATGTGGTGTCAATCCTAAACTCTGTGCCTGTGGTCATAACCCCATTTGGGAATGGGTTGTCTTTCTTTGCTGTTAATGAGGCCGGATCTGTGTAGGCTGTAATTTGAGTCAATCTCTTTTGAGACATGAAGGAGGGGAAATGCCAGCTAGCAAACAGGGATGCCGGAAGAGAGATGCCAAGTCACATGACCCTAGCTCAGGAGCACAAACTCTGAGAGACAAGGAACTTCTTCTAGAGCAGACAGAAAAAAAACAGACTCCCCCTCGAGCTGGTACCCTGAATTTAGACTTCCGGCCTCTTGAACCATCAGAAAACAGATTTCTATTACTAAATCCACCCACGTGTGGTATATCTGTTACAGCAGCTCTAGAGAACTGAGACAACTTTTATTCAAATAGTTTTATCCCCATCTCTTTGAGTATTTCATTCACATACACAGTAGGCCACTTGAAGTTGTCCCAAAGTTCTCTGATGCGCTTTGACTTAAGCTCTTAAGTCCTTTTCTCTGTGTGCTTGGTTATGTGTT
>NW_006408650.1:2633848-2643427 GCF_000296735.1 Chrysochloris asiatica | reverse complement strand
TTAAGTCCTTTTCTCTGTGTGCTTGGTTATGTGTTGTTAAGTCCTTTTCTCTGTGTGCTTGGTTATGTGTTGTTGTGTTGCTGGTATTTATTTCTGCGTTACCTAATCTGCCACGGATAGCCTCCAGTGCAGTCTTCATCTCACATATTACCATTTCATCTCTTTAAGGTTAAATTGCGTCTTTATACTTTCCGTGTCTCTATTTAACATGAGCCCTGGTATGGTGCTGTAGGATCAGCACTGGACTGTTAACCACAAGGTCAGCAGTTTAAACCCATCAGCTGCTCTCGGATGTCCTATAAGGGTCGTTAGAAGTTGGAACCAACTCAGTGGCACTTAACAACAACAGCTATTACTTAGCATGCTCTGTCTTTCCTGTAGTTTTTAAACGTAAAAATTAGAGTTATAAAAACGAACTTTTTTGTGTAAATTATAGCATCTGTGTCGTTTCTTGGTTGGTTTGGATGGATTGATGTATCTTCCTCATTGTTGGTGTTCAGTACCTTTGAGTCTGTTCCAATTCACAGCGACCCTATGCACAACAGAACAAAACCCTGCCTGGGCCTACACCTCTCACAATCGGTGTTACGTTTGAGCCCGTTGCTGCTGCCAGGGTGTGAGTCCATCTTGTTAGTCCTTTTTTTTTTGCTGACCCTCCACTTCACCAAGTATAATGTACTTCACTAGGGACTGGTCCCTCCTGGTAACATGTCCAAAGTATAAGAGATGAAGTCTGGCCACCCTGGCTTCCAAGGCGCATTCTGGTTGTACTTCTTCCAACACAGATTAGTTTGTTCTTGCCAAAACCTTAAAGTCATCAGTTCTTCTACGGTCTTTCTTATTCACTGTCCAACTGTCACATGCATATTGAAAATGCCATGGCTTGGGTCAGGATTACCTTAGTTTTCAAACTAACACTTTAATGAGGTCTTGTGCAACAGATTTGCCTAATGCAACACATTATTTAATTTCTTGACTACTGCTTCCATGAGTGTTGATAGTGCATTCAAGCAAAATGAAGTCTTTGACAACTTCAGTCTTTTCTCCATTGATCATGATGTTGTTTATTGGTCCAGTGGTGAGGATTTTTGTTTTCTTTACATTCAGTTACAATCCATCCCGAAGGCTGTGGTTTTCCACATTATGTATCATATTTTCCAACCTCTTTGTACGCCTGGTAGCTTTTTATTAAATGCTAGACATTGTGAATCTTACCGTGCTGGATATTTTCTCATTTCTATAAATTTTCTTTGTTTTGGAATACACTTAACTTTTTTTGGAAACCATGTGACCTGTCTAGATTTTGGTTTCAGGATTTGCTGGGGAGAAGCGGAGCCAATGTTTAGTCTGAGGTTACTTATTCCCCACTTCTGGGATAAGATCTTGTAAGTCCTCTATCCACTGTTTCTTGAATTATGGGGTTTTCCAGTCTGGCTGGTGGGAACATGCACAACTCCCACCTTGAGTGGGGTTGCTCATTCTTAGGTTCCTTCCCTGACCTCAGGTAGTTCCCTCACACACATGTACTGATCCGTACTCTGCAGACCTCCAGGGCCCACTCTCTGTGTAGCTCTGTCCACCCTGGTACTGTGTCCTGATGGCTGTAGGTGTCTTGGTCTCCCTGGACTCTTGAGTGTTGTGTCCTTCATCCAGAGAGCCCTGGTTTCATCTCCGTTCCCCTTCTCTGCATGGCAGCCTGGAAACTCTCTGAAGACAGGTGTTGCTGTTGTCAGGTGTTGCTGAGTTAATTCTGACTCAGCAGCCCTGTGCACGATGGAAGAAGGCACCGCCCACTCCTGCACCGTCCTCATTGGTCCAGTTGAATCCACTCTTGCTGCCAATGTGCCAATCCATCTCACTGGGGTCTTTCTCTAGTTTGTTGACTTTCTACCTTACCATGCATAATGCCCTTCACTAGGGACCGGTCCCACCTGATAATATGTCTGAAGTAGGAGAGATGAAGCCTCAGCATTGTTGTTTCTAAGGAGCTCTTCAGCTGTACTTCTTCCCACACAGTGAGCTGGGACAATTGTAAACTTACCTCATCTGCTCCCTGTCTCAGAGAGATCAGAGCCCTTCATACCTAGAACTGTGGGCCTTGAAAACAGTTATTTTATTTATTTTGCCTGTCAGGGAGCCTGGAAATTGTGTCAGGCAGGAGAGTAAACATGGTCTCCCTGTTATTTTATCTTAGACAGAAACAGAAGTCCTCATAACCTTTTTTAGTATGATGACTTTAACCTTCACGCGATCAGTTTTTATAATACTCATTTACCAAGTTTCTTGAGCTATAGAGTCAAGAGACATATTCAAAGTATTTTCAGGCCAGCTGGATGCTGTAACTTCGAGTTTCACTGTGGTCATTGAGTGGACAGACCATCTGTCCTTAACACAGCAGTGCTTCTGAATGGGAGGAAGATCAGCTGGGAGGATTGAGTTCCGAATGTTTTCAGTTTGACTTTGCTTTCTTTCCCCCCTCCCTTTTACACACTCACTCTGTGGTTATTCTGCCCATCAAGATTAGCCTTCTGTGGTAGAGTGTTTAGGACAGATAGGTTTTGATTACCTTTCATTTTTCTTTTCTCTCTTAGATTGGCATCAGTATGATGATATAATTTGCATGAAGCCTCCTGGTCCGTTGCAGAGGTTCTGGGATCATGTCACAGACGGTACAAGGAAAAAACTGGTGAAGGGGAAGCAGATTGCAGCTAGATTCATGCTGGACAGCATCTTCAGCATCCTCCAGACCTGGGATGCCATCAACCTAAAGAGCTTTTTCACCCAGTTCCTGCAGTTTTATACTGTTACCCGAAATCCAACAGTCTATGAAGGAGGACCACAGCCTTGGACCTCTCTGCAGTATGGAGAGAGTGAGGTATTGGTTTCACTTCTGTAACCAGCACCTCCATGCTGGGAATGGGCATGTCCACTTTCTGGGCAGTCATCATCACCCAACCTGCTACTGGCCAGTTGGCTTCCATAACCTGGTGGACTGGGGTACAGATGGGGGCAGGTGGACCTTTTAGTCCTTCACTCCTATTGTCCCTATTAGGGAAGAACACTCTATGTTCTTCCTCATTCTAGTTGTCCCTCCTGAGTATGTTCTGCCTGCCCATCCTTTTCCTAACTGCACCAGTAAATCTTGACCCATGGTGTCACCTGATGTTGGGAAGAAAGAAGAAATTCACATCCCTCACTGCACTCACCCTACACACTCTGGTGGGGTCCAGGTCGATTCTGAGACAGATCAGCAGCCACTAGGAGGTGACAGCTGAGCCTCATTGGTGTCAAGGGCCCCTCCCTCTACCTTGCAGGGTTCTCTGGAGAGCACCACTGGCCTGGCTCCTGCTGCTCAGAACTTGCTGGACAGGCAGGGGGTGGACAGACTCCCTTGCAGGACTCTTCCTGCCCCTCGGTGGGGTGGGGGGTGGGGCTTGGTCCCATGCCTAGCTGATTCAACACAACACTGAGGGTAGTGGTGGGGCAGCTCCTGACTCTTCATGATGAACTCAGTGCCCTGGTTCCACTGTCTCCTTCTCTCATGGGATCAGGTGAAGAGTGACCTGTGGAGCTATTTGAAAGAGAAGGTGGCTCTTCTTCAAGAAGGAGGCAGCAGGGGCCCTCAGCCTGATGACTGGCCAGTGAGGAGTAGACTGAGGATGGGCCTCATTGCCCTGTTCGCAGTGGAAGAGTTTTCACTGCCCGTGTCAGAAGGTGACCTGTTCTCTGTGTGCTCCCTTCTCTGCTTAAATGCCAACTCACCTGAGACCTTTGACCGAGACTTACAGCCTGTCCTCGGAACATCTCCAAGGTACTTGAAAAGTGGGGAGGGGTTGAAAGGTTTTATAGCTGCTTGTAATGATTTTATCTGTCACTCACAGCTGCATAATCACATACATGGAGTAGTAGTGGTGTGTGCCCTGAAGCACTTCCAACTCAAAGCATTTCTGGGGCTATAAATGTTTACAGGAGCAGAAAGCCTCATCTTTCTCCTGCGAAACAGCTGGTAGTTTTGAACTGCTGACCTTGTGGTTCACAGCCTGATTCGTAACCACTACGCTACCAGAGCAATAGTGTTCTGTAATTATAGGAAAGAGAACATATGTTGCCTGTATGCTTGACCCTTAGATTTTTTTTTTTAAATTTAAGGTTTGTATTGTGGATTGAGTGAAAGTTTACAGGGCACATCATCAGTTTCACATTCAACAATTCATATAACTTGTTTCATTACATTGATTATAATCCCCTCCATATACCATCAGTTAAAAGTATTTCTCTCTATCCTCTTTAGCTTTTTTTTTTTTTTTTGAGGCGGGGAATAACTTTGCCTTTTTGGAATTTACAGTCTCGGCTTCTAGGGAAGGTTTTTACATTTATTTGTGGATATCCAGGGCTCATGTATGAGATTTCTAGCAAGCATACTGAATAATCAGGTGAGGGCCAGTTTGCTATGTCTGCTAGGTGACTAAAGTCTGATCCTCGGAGCCTACGGTTTGGACGGTCTGTAGCGCTTAGGCCCATTGACCCTTAGATTTTAAAAGTTGCTTTGTACTCAGATTTATTTTTGCGAGACTTTCCAGGTTCAAACCCCAGGTATGCCATGTGAGACCCTTGGTGAATGATTTAATCGCTCTGACTCTCAGTTCCCTCACCTGTCAAGTGAAGATAGGAATGAGGCCTTCAGAGTTTGTCGTGGGGCTTCAGAAAGCTGGCAGATTCAGTGCTTGACACGTTAGAACTGGTTCCCCAGAGTACCCTGTCTCCCAAGTTATCTGCTGAAAAGACGTGCTCCCCAGTGCCTTACTGGTAGAGTTCCTCCATGCCAGGCGTTCCAAGCCTTAAGCTGTAAGTAGTGTTACTTCCCTGTGTGACCCCAGGCCCTGCCATGCTCAGCCCCCTGTGACATGCCTTCTCCCCTTTCTAGATGGAGAGAGTACTTGGTGAACCTGTGCCGAAGGTGCATGAATAAAAGGATGAACTGCTGGGTCCTCACGCTTCCGGTGCTGCACCACTGTGGGGGGCCGGCCCCCCAATGGAAGGACATCCCATCAGAGGACACATGGGCGGCCCTAGAAGGCCTCTCCTTCTCACAGTTTCGTGACAAAGAATCAAAGCAGTAAGTAAGCACTTCTCCACTCAATCTTGGAGTAACCTTGGAGTCATGATTAACACAGAATGCTTTGAAGGTCCCAGTGAATCTCCTATGTCTAAGTAGCCAGGTGATAATGCCTCCTCTAAGGCTTGGAACATGCCAGAACTCAAGAAGGTAAACAGGACCTGCAATATGGAGACAGAATTGTTCACATTATGACAGAGACGTTTCCTGCCTTTGGTCCAAATGTGTATAAGTGGGTGCTGTATGTGATAGGAAAGAAAAAAACCAAATGTTAATTGTTTTACATGGTTTCCTGTCGGACAGCATTGTCTAAGTGCTGTTTTCAATATAGTGTTTGCTTCGTCTCTTTAAACCTTATCAGCAAGTCAATCTTTCCTTTCTCCTCTTCAGTCAGAAGTCTCATATTTACTTTTACCCCTCGCCCTCGCGAATCCTAACCCAATCTTACAACAGCTACCGTTACAGAAGATTCAAAAGTTAATTTCTAGTTTCATGAGGGGAATCATTTCTCCTTCAGATCTTTATCTCTGGCTTGGGGACCTGGCCCAGCCCTCTCCTTACTTTCCTCTGAAGAGGGCTAACACTGTAATCACTGTTCCACTTTTCCCTTGACAAGGGGGTCTTGTTCTAGCCTCTTATTTACTATCTTATTCACAGTAGATACCATGATTCTGGCTTTCTGTCTGTTTTTACTCTTCTTTCTTTACAAAAACTTTCTGAGCTTCTCTTAACAATCTATCACCTCAATCTTTTTGCCTTGGTCTCCGTCCTTTAAGGCAGAACATCTTCAAAACGGATTTTGCTCCCCCTACTGACCAACAAAGAGCATAGCCTCTTTGTTCTTTTTCTGAGAAGGCCGAGTTCTAGCGTTTACAGGAAGGACTAGGGCCTGGCAGACCCAGTCCTCATTGGAACCAAATTGAGACCAGAACACAGATGGTGAATGGATTCGTTCTTTTGGCCAAATAAAACAACAATATTTGTATCTTTTTCCTGGGTTGGGGGATTATCCCCTAAAGCCCTCAACATTCTCCCCAAAGGACTGACAGGAGGAATATCTGTGGGAGTCTCTCCTGATCCCTTCTTCCTGAGGCCTAGAATTCCGTTCTCCATTTTCTTTTGGTCTTGGTGTCTGAGTTCCTTTGCATACTCAACCTCCCTAAGTTTCCCCATGTTTGGGTACTCAGGGAGATTTCTTGTATACAGTCCCGAGATTTCACTTTGTCCTTCTCCGACCGGATTGGGACTCTGCACTCGCTTCGCATCCAAGATGGGTCTCAGACACACAATGACCCCTGAAAATGCCTGACCATCAGGACAGTCCTTACAGTCCAGTTTTCCTGCCCTGTGCACAGATTGCCTGGTCACTGCAGTTACTCTCCTCTCAGTCCTCCGTGTCTCTCTCACTAATTCAGATCACCTTTCAACAGTCTCGGGCCTTTTTCTGGCTCACGTTGGGAGGCAATCAACCCTATGGAGTAGGCCACCAAAACCAAGGTTGCACGTGTCTCCTTTTCTACCAGGGCTGCTGCTCCAAGTGTTAGAAATGAATCCCGATGTCACGTAAAAGACACTTGGTGAGACTAAATTACTTTGGCAAAGCAAAATTTACTCCTGCAAGACAGTCCGTGCGCAGGCCAGGGAGCACACCAAGTGGACAGTCCACTCAGGTTTTTAATCCCTGATGTGAGTCTCAAGGCTGTGTCTCACCCTATTGGCTAGGGTTTTGACTGCACAATCTTTTCCCTTACCTGGTTGGCTAGTTCAAATTTTAAAGGGCACATTCCTACTATAGGAAAAGAAAAAGAAAGTGATCGTAAATTCCTTACTCCAGGAAGTAGTTACAAGAAAAAGAAAGCGATCATAAATTCTTTACTCCAGGAAGTAGTTACAAGAAAAAGAGAGAGATCATGAATTACTTACTCCAGGAAGTAGTTACAAGAAAAAGAGAGAGATCATGGAAGCGAGAGAAAGGAGAAAGGTCACCGAATACAATGAACAGAAAAAAGAAAAAAGATTTTTTTTAAGACTTTTTCATTCTTTTCTTCAAATTCTGCAAGGAGATGTTGACTTTAGTGTTCATATGTTTCCAGGTGAAAAAGGTTATTTTGGTATGGGGGTGGGGGTTGTTTGGATAGGGCTGTTTCTATGAGTTTTAGAACTAATTCTCATATACAGGGTATAATACAGCATCCTATTAGTGTTAATACGCCAAATACGGTAATTAGAGAGGTGAGGACTGAAGTCATAAGCTCTTTCCATTTCCCGAATCATTGTTCCATGATATTAGAAAAGGGGTCATCTATGCCTGAATTTTCAGCGAATTCATTAGCTAAGGTGGTCAGCCTTCGTAATGCTTCAGTAATGGTACCATCAGGAGCTGCATTATTGGGAATGCAAGTACAACATTGGACTCCAGTCATAACATATATGCCCCCTTTTTCCGCTAATCTCATCTCTAGGGCTAACCTGTTTCTCCAGGCCATTTTGCTAGTAGGTCCTAATTGTTCTGCTGTTCCCTTTATAGCATCCCTGGTACAATTTACAAATCTTTGTTGATTATAATAGATGTAGTTAATCCAGTCCACATTTTTGTTAATGGTTGACCACCAGAATAGTACAGATTCAAACCCTGCAGCTATTTGGTTTCTTGCTTTGAATTCATTGGGCACCCCTCTGGGAACTCCTATACTGCCTATGTAAACATGGGGATCGAAAGACCCATGGGGAGTAGTTACACTTCTTTTGGCTTTATGCCTGTCTCCTGTAGTTGTTGGTTGATGGAATGCCGGGGTGAAAGGATGGCCAATGGCACCAGAGAACAGGTGCCACTCCAATTTACCAGTAAAGTCCCGAATAATTGTTTCCCGCAGTACCACCAGACATTTGCTCATAGAATATTTTGGAGCTCTCCAAAGAGTTTGTGCATGCTGCATCCCGTCAGGTTTCCGATGAACATCAAATTCCCCCCATGTCTGGAGAGACACGAAATGAAATTGACATTCGAAGCCAGAGGCTTAATGGTCCTCGGGGGCTGACCCATAAGACCCCTAACATTAGGAAACAGTCGTGACAATGAGTTACAGGATTCCTTGTCCCAGGCTATGGAGTCCTGGAAGAAAGCAACCATACAGTGCGTGCCCTCAGGGTCTGAGGACCATCCGAGTGGAAAGGGGACCACTTGGGCTTCCGGTCTTCCTGTTGCACAGGCATTAACAACAATCGCTCTTATTTACAGTGTATTTAATCCATGCCAACCAAGCATTGGCATCCCCATAACTTATTTCTATAGCTATAGTGTGTCTTAGGTCTTTAACTTCAGTAACTGTTATTTTGGAAGGGTCATTTCCCGAACTTAAGTGGGGGGTACCAGATCCAAATAATTTCTAGGATTCTGGGTTTGAGTTCTATCTTTAGTAGATGTAGGGCTTTTGTTTTGTTTAATTAGTATTAGAGAGAAGACCCCTATAGGATCCTTTCCTGTAACATCGGCCCCCAACCCATAATCTCCTATTATTGAAGGTTCTCTGGTCATGGTTTTGGAATTATTTATAATTAAAAGTAATGGGTGCATTGTAAAAGTTTACAGTTATGGGGGGTAGGTCCTCGTACAAGTTGGATTTTGTTCTTTAGTGCTCTCATAGAGTGTGTAGAGGGTGGGTTATAAGTCCACCCTCAATATTGGGTGGTCCCACCACACATCATTCCAGTCATTCCAGGGGCTCTTTAAGGCACCATATTTATATTTACACCCCACTGCTCTGAAGGGGCCAGAGGTATTTATCAACATTAGACAATTGCCTCTGAGACTCCTCTTGTCCACATGGGATGATAGAGCAAGCATCAAACTGAATAGTCAGAGGAGAGTTGGCCTGAGTTATGTTAATGGTAAAATGTCCTTCAGTAAGGGGAGAAAGAGAAAGAAAAAGATAATTAAATCCTTTTGAAAGATAATTTGGTAGGAGTGGGTCCTGGGATCACAGTCCATTTTTCCTGAGTAAGTAGGGGGGCTTTCTTTACCCGTGTGTGGTGAGTCCAGCCTTTTTCTGCTGTACGAACTGCAGTTTTTGTGGTTAAAAGCATCAGATAGGGTCCTTCCCAGGTTGGCTCCAATTTTTCTTCTCTCTCGCTCATGATTAATACGTAATCACCAGGTTGATGAGGATGTACCAGGAACTCTAAGGGAGGTGTCTGCACCAGGAGACCCTTTTTCCTAAGAGAAAGTAGGGTGGTAGGCAAGCCAAGTATATAGTTTTAGAGGCACTGATCCTTTGTCTCAAAAGTAGGAAGGTCAGTAGTAGAGCTTAGGTAGGGTAACCCATAAAGTGTTTCGTGTGGGGATTGGCCAATAGCTCTTCAAGGGACTGTTCAGATTCTTAAAAAGGCATTTAGTCCAAGGTAACTTAGTTTCTAAAATTAATTTAGTAAGCTGATTTTTCAGAGTTTGATTCATCCTTTCTACT
>NW_006408650.1:2623956-2633498 GCF_000296735.1 Chrysochloris asiatica | reverse complement strand
GGCAGAAAATCCCAGATGGGTCCCCAAATTTGTGAGAAATGTTGTCTATACTGACAAACGCTCAAGTAATCCAGTCTGTACTCATTTTAGTGAGAGTGAGATTTTCTTTATTTGATTATGCAAAATGTGCACCTAGCCCCTTAAACAAGGACACAGGCCCACAAGGCCTCCCTCCTCTAGTTCCAGTTCCCCATATACATTTCTATGGCATGTCCCATTTTCCTTCCTCCCCAGAGAAGCCAAAATGGCTTGCCCATTGTCTTAATGGCTGTGTTCTTTAAATCTCCTAGTCCTAGAGCAGTCAGGTTAAGTAGCCCTCCCTGTACGTAAATAACCATCTCTTTGTCAGGCTCATCTCCTGAATTCCTGAAGATGGACCACACCCACGAGAGTTACTTCTCACACCCTTTTAGCAAATCCAGTCAATGATAGGTTGAAGACACAGCCAGTAGAGTTTTAGGGATGAAAACAGTGAGTGACAGTAAGTTCTTGTCTCTTAACTAATATTTGACTAAAGCCAAGTTAAAATCACTCATATAGCTGTATATATATATATTATGTGACCTTCAGTGGTGCACAGATGCATAGAAGAGCTCTGGCTATTGACAGTGGACAATGACAGACCCTAGCTTTGGTCCTAAAGGTAATGTCTTTCAGGCACAAGTGGACCTTTATCTATATGGTTGTCGGAACCTGTCACTCCTGTGGTACCCTGCTTAGGTCATCATCTTTTTGAGTGTCCAGTAGAGCGAGCTCCCTGTGCTCAGTTGGATTGCTTGGTCCAGTGGTTCAACCTTGGTGAACTCTTATGTGTCATTGTTTACCCTTGTTTTGATTCACTAATTATTTTTGGTTTCTAGTTAGCGTTGAAATAATGTTACAATCTGAACTTAATAGATTACTGACCTGGTGGCTTTTCTCTTCCTTTTCCTCTTCTCCAGGAATCAGTTGCTTCAGCTCATGGAGAACAATAAGCATCTGCTGACTGTTGATGGCTGTTTGTTCCGCTCTTGGTTCAGTTTGCTGCCTCTACGTGACCTGTCCAACTATATGAGCACCTTGATAGAATACCTCATCACTTCCCCTGCTGGTTTCCTGGATTGCGTTCTAGGGGTTTACTACCGGCTTCGGGAATTTAAGGAAATCTCGAACAGAAATCATGAGGTTTGTCGTCTGCAAGGGTTTGTTTAGCCAAAGCAATCTGAAAACCAAACATCCAGAAATGTAATTCTCTTTTTTTCTGAAAAGTTGACAGAGTGAAGTACTTAGAAACAAGAGGGGCTCCAGACAGAGGTCATCCTATGTAGGGCTAAAGGATTGATCTGATCGAGTTCATTTTATTTCAGTAAATAAAGTCCAATAAAATAAGCAGGAGCCACCGAATTGACTCAGACTCATGGTTGGTCCCATGCGTGTCAGAGAAGTCTGCTCCATGGGGTTTTCAGTGGGGGGGTTTTCAGAAGCAGTTTGCCAGTCTTTTATTCTGAGACATCTCTGCGTGGACTTCCTCCAACCTTCTGGTTAATAACCAAGTGCTTAGCCATTTGCATCATTTAGGCACTGCAATGAAATATTAAACTACTGTTACTTAGGATTGTGCAACAGTACGCAAAGTTACTGTGAGTGCTGATATACCGTATTTTCCAGAATATGATGCACCCTTGGAAATAACTGGTAGCGTAGTGGTTACGAATCGGGCTGCGAACCTTAAGGTCAGCGGTTCGAAACTACTAGCTGCTCCGCGGGAGAAAGATGAGGCTTTCTACTCCCGTAAGGATTTATACCCTCGGAAACCCTGTACAGGGTCGCTATGGGTCGGAACCGACTCGACGGCACTTAACAACAACAACAACATACACATAGATAGCACACAGTGTGCACGGTGCTCGTAGGGAGCGACTGCATGGGGTGAGGGTGCATTTTGAAGGAAAAAAGTTTAATGTGTGTTTTATGTGTACAAAAGTGTGGCATTTTGTAATTGTTGCTTTTTCTTCTTTCACACTTCTGGGTGAAGAAAATGGTATAATTTTAAACCTGCAATTTTATTTGCCAAAGTTCTTAGCTTACTGCTTAGTTGTTAGCATTGTTGTTAGGAGCTGTCGAGTCGGCTCAGACTCACAGTGACCCTATAAACAACGGATGGAAACACTGCTCAGTCCTGTGTCGTCCTCACAGTTGTTGCGTGTGAGTCTGGTGTTGGGTCATTGTTGCAGTCCATCTTGTTAAGGGTCTTCGTCTGTTTCATTGATCCCCTGTTTTACCAAGCATGGTGTCCTTCTCCAGAGACTGTTCCTTACATGAGACGAAGTCTCGCCATCCTGGCTTCTGAGGAGCATCTTGTCCCGACTTCTTCAGAGACAAATTTGTTTGTTCTCCTGGAAGTCCATGTATTGCCAGTGTTCTTAGCCATAATTCAAGTGCATTATTTCTTTCCTTGCCTTCATTACTCATTGCCCAATTTTCACATGCATAAGAGGTGACTGAAAATACCATGGCAGGGGTCAGGCACACCTTAGTCCTCAAAGTGACATCTTTGCACCTCAACACTCCAAAGAAGTTTTTAGCAGTAGATTTGTGCAATGTAAGACACCGTTTCATTTTTTTTGACTGCTGTTTCCATGAGCACTGATTATGGATCCAAATAAAATGACATCCTCGACAACTTCATTTTTTTTTTTTTTTCAGTTTTGCAAGTTGTTGCCCAATTAGTCGAGTTGTGAGGATTAGTGGGTTTGTTTGTTTTTTTTTTTAGCATTTCGAAATTTGTTTTAGAAAGAAATAAACTTATGCATTATTTATGTTGGAATTTTTTCAGCTTTGTTTCATCAAAGACAATTCCATCATGATTAAGTTATTTTCCCCTCTTTTCCTTTTCTTCACCACTCTAGAGTATTAAGAAAGTTTTACAAATGCTGTTGCACCTGCTGGATGCTAATTTGAACAAGTAAGTAGAGAAGCAAAATGTCTGCCTGTCACCTACGTTTCCAGGGGTCTCAATGGTTCCTCGCTGTTTGATCAGCAGCCCTACGCTTACTGTCAGAACTGAAGGGTCCTAAATCCATAGACTTTCTCCTCACTTATCAGTTATGTTATATGAGATCTGACCCGCATGACAGGAGTAGAAGACCTATCTACTTTGTGTCCCTCGTGATACTAAGTGCCGAGCTGCTAGACAGAAATACTGTTGGCTGTAATGGTTACGTTTACGTCTTAACGTGACTCGGCCATGACTTTCGGTTATGTAATGATGTAATTTGGCAGGTGTGTAATGATGACATCATCCATTTTGTGATCTGATGTAGTCATGCTCCATTTTTGCGTAACAGCAGTTTTGCTTAGTGACCTGATCTTTAGTGAGAAGGGAATGTAGACATGTGATTTGGGTTCATTTCCTGCTGGTCTTTTCTGTGCGTTTATTTTCACTTAATTTTAAATGATGGCCATCCTGTTGCACATCCGTATTTGTGTTCTGCTTTCCTGTAAGTCAGTCTTCATAAGCTTTTTGCAAGGCAGTCCAGTGTCAAATAGAAATGAGAGCGTAGCATCACAGAATAGGCTGAAATCATTTGCTTCTGTGATTTTGACACCCGGAAGGGACACATCGCAGGCAGCAGGTGGTTTCAGAAGAAATGCTGTGGATGTTGGAGTGCTTTCTTGAGACTCTTGAAGCACTTCCCGTATAACTCACCTGAATGCTGGGATGGGAAGGGTTTGGGTAGTGGTGTGAGATCTCATCCACACAAAGCTCCTTAGACCACTCAGGGACCATGCCTGACCCCACGCCCGGCCCAGTGAGCCCAGCTCCCTGACTCTGCTTCCATGGTGTCAGTCAATGAACAGGAAACCCAGTGAATACTGGTCCTGAGAAATTCTGTGCGAAATGTATATTCTTTTTCTGGCATTTCTTGCTTTTTTTTTTTTTTTTTTTTTCCTTCCTGAATCTTTCTGACTTTTTCTTTCCTTCAAATTGTTGTAATACTTTTATCTGTAGTTCAAAAATTCCTGGAAAATGAAATGAAAAGATAATAGACTTTTTCCACTAGCTTTTTGAAGTCCCTTCGTGTACCTTCAATCTTTTTAAATAAAGGAATGCACTTAGAAATGTTTTCCTTGCTCTTTGCTTTTTAAAGAGCAGTTCAGACTACAAAGGCAAACCAAAGGGACTTTGTTTCCTTTTTGACGTATTCAGAAGTTCAGCTCTGATGGGAAGTTTCCTGATGTTACTTAACATGAGGTTAAATAAATGCTTTTAGTTAAATCAAAACCAAACTGTTGTGCGGGAGATTCCAACGTCAAACAAGCCGATGAGACGGAGCAGAACTGCCCACTCAGTGTTCCTCAGGCAGTGAGACTTATGGGGCAGACTGCCCCATCTTTTTCTTACAGAGCAGTTGGTGGGTTCAAACTCCTGACCTTTTGGATTGCAGTCAAGAATTTTAACCAGTGTGTGACAAGGGTCCCCGTAAATATGTCATTGTTGGTATTTTAAAGGGCATTGATAGTGAACATGTTTTTTCAATTGTCTTTAGTCAGTAATTTCTCTCAACACTTTGTGGGGTAGGATTCCTGAGGAGCCCTTCTCACACTCCTACTTGTCTGTCTGCCTGAAATTTCATGAAACCGTCTGTGAAATCACGAAGGATCCAAAGTTTTATGAGATGTCTGCCTTGTCTGCAGAGATTGTTTGCAGAATCATTGCACTTCAACCTGCGGTGGTAAGTGGAATAGACACACATTGTGTCACACCCAGAAACGCTGTGTGCAGCATGTCACGTTGACTTCATTGACAGGGGAGGTAGGCCAGATAGGCCAGGTCTAGGGTTGCTGGCATGATGCGCTGGGATTGCCTCAGTTATCCAGTCCAGGTACCCAATGGAGAACGTATCAGAGTGACAATGAACTGTGCCTCTTTAATATAGCATTTGTAAAATGCACTAGTGTCATAGCATATGATTTGTTGACCTTATCATTCTCGTGCTAACACCCAAAGATCAGAGTTACAGAGGTACTTATAATAAAAGACAGTAACCGTGAAAAGTGAAGAAATATGGAGGTATTGGAGTTAATTAGAGGTCATCAAACTAGAACCCCTGTCATAAGTCGGGGGCTACCTATGTTCCTCGAGGATCTGTTGGATGCCAGTTCTGCTCTTGGTTTTGAGGACACATAGTGAACAGGGGTCTAAGTTCTTGTCTCCTCAGGGTCCCCTTGGAGGAAGCTATGGTGTGTCTGATGACTATGGGGATAGATAGCTGGGAGGCTCTAGGTTTGCTCTTGATACCAGATGCCCTGGGTAGCCAGAGGGGAGGCCTGAATGTCACTAGGAGCTGGGGCTGGCTAGGTGGGGCTATGGTAGGGGAGAGGCAAGCTCTGGCTTCAGTGGATGTGGGTAGTGGATCCTCAGGGGGCTAGAGGTATTCGATGTGTAATACGATTTGTCAGGAGGAAGGAATGAGTTTGGTCTTAGGTGTGTAGTTTGAGTTGTCCTGAGGAGCTTCCGGGGTCTCTGAGGAGAACACTGAGCAGGACATATGGAAGAACAGCTAAGCCTAGTGAGGACCTGGCTGAGGCTGGCGGCTTAGAGGAAGGGGTGAAGGAAAACACTTGGGATGGTTAGGTAATGATGGGTTGCCAGGTGGCTACCTCAGGAGGTCAGGGCTTCGGGAAGCTGGGCTGAGAAAGTAGCTGGCCTAAGGTCTGAGTATAAGAGGGTCTGTCTAGACTTCAAGGGTGTGGAGTGAGCACAGAGCTCCGATGGGGGGTGGGGGTCAGCGAGAGTGAGAGTGGGTGTGGTTTCAAGGAGGTAGAGGGTCAGGTGATGGGGGATCTGGGCAGTGAGAGCAGAGTGTGGAATGTTAGTGTTTCCAGGTGACACCATGGCCCTGTATGTGACCCTGGGTGTTGCTGATACAGACCACTGGACTGAAGATTCCTAGGAGTTCAGGGTCAGGGTGTTATGGCGTCAGCCCCATGGAGTGAGTGGTCACCAGACTTGGTCAGGCCTTGGGTGCAGAGAGGAGGGGCTGAGTGGCAGAGGTCCCTGGAGTGCCGAAGGTGGAGGGATGGCATTGTTGGAAGGGGAGTGTGTGTGGACGTGGGAAGGAGTCTGTTGTGTGTGTCTGTGTCGGCGGGGAGCATGGCCACTGGAGTCCCCACACACTCTCCTCCCCTGGGTTCCAGCTGCTAAAAGCTCTGCACCATTGCGTTGTGATGCTCCCATCCTCGTCCATCTGGAGGAGGCATGACCATTTCCTTCTGCCCGAGTCCATGTTCAGTGGACTTGCTGGTGAGGGAGGGTGAGACATACTTAGGAGATCATGCCACTCTGACTCTCCCTCTGCCTCTACACCTCCCACTTTCATGCTGAAATGGAGGCTGCTTACCACCCTGGAGGGGCTGAAAATATCTTTATATGAGGGGCCTTCAAAAAGTTCATGGGAATATGGAGTTAAATAATAATGGAATTTTCCCACAAACTCTGTGAATTCTGGAAATATTAAAGTGCTTTAAAAATACAGGCTTCTTGCCACACTGAAGAGTCTGAACATGAAGTTATACATGCAACATAAATGTAACTATTCACTGAACATCCTCTGGGTATGTTGGAAAGTCCCAGGAAGCCAGGGTGTATGTAGCGTGTCTTTAAAAATCAGAACCCACTGCACGGAGAGCAATGAAACTTCTCTCTTCTCTGGTTACAGGGCTGGGCAGAAACCCCGCCGCGCAGTGACACCAGAAAGAAGGATCCAGTAACGGCAGTGTTCCAGGGAATTCTCACTGCTACTCAACGTTGGCTTAAACATATTTTTGCCAAAACAATGTTCTGGTATTCATATACATCATATGTCAAATTCGTTTATGATGAGGAAATCAAGGTGAGCAATGATTCGAGCGTCCAAAGTGCTGGAGGTGTTTGAGTCACGATATGCTGGGATGGGTCATGTTCACACCCTAAGTGTCAGGACTAAATGAGGCTCTCTTTCCCACTCCACTGCCCACCAGCTGGGCAAACTGGGCCAGAAATGAGCCTTCCCCTGAGCCTCAATCCCATCTGTCAAACGGGTTCGATGGATCATCTAACAGGTTTGTCTGTGGTTACAGTGAGATCTCAATGTAAAGTGCTTATCCCATTGCCTCCTGCCCTTGTGGTCCCCATGATGGTGGCCTGGCTGTTAAGGAGACCACCAATGGCATGCAGGGTTAGAAGCTAGGTGTGTGATCTTGGGAATGGATGCTCAAGAGACGAGTAAGAGGAAGTGGACAGGACTGCGTCTAGAGGCGATGAAGAGAAAAGTCAAAGCTGACCATGTGTCCCACAGAAGGGTGGGCAGTGTTGGGGGTCCCACCAAGAGGAGTGCTCAGCAGTCTTGTGATGGAGGACTGAGGTGGGGTGTTAGATTTGATGAATGGGGTTTCTTTCTTTGTATCTTAGAAGTTGTGATTACACAAATCTCTTTGAGCTTCTTGGTTGTTGGGTAGACCATAGAATCCACCTAAAATTATCTTTACCCATGATGTGGAATCTCCCAGAGACTCTCAATACATATTAGCCAGTGGCCATGTGCCCTGAGAGATCTCTGGTTTTATGAAGTAGATGTGACCCCTCAAAGTAGGCGATGGTCTTGTTTCTATAAAGCGATGGAGTTTCCCTCAGAAATCTGGGCTGGCGTTGCCTCTGGGACAGGTAGCCTGAGAGGAACGCATTGGCAGCAAAGGCTTTTGCTGACACCATCGCGTAGTGGGTGTGCGTGAGGCAAGTGAGACTATCGGGCTGGTCACATCTTCACTCACATCACAGATCCCTGGTGGCTCTTCCTCCCTGTGTCCACCTGGGGCAGTGCAGTGAGTCTCCCCGACTCTTGAGAAGCTAGAACTAGCTCACAACCACCGTCCAGACTCTTCTGTGTCTGCCGGAACCGGTCTATGTGCTAGGGTCTGTTGTCCACCAAGACAGAAAGTTGTCAGATTCAACCTGGGCCTTTTCTCTCAGTGCTGTGTGGATGAAGTTTCTGATAAACAGACGTCAATACCACCCAAGCAAAAGTGAATTATGACTGTAGGATCCTAAATGGGGTCATTGTGAAAGCATTAAGTATGGGTGAAGGACAGCAGTGGACACACTGAGGTGAGAGAGAGGTTCTCAGTGAGTGTAGTGGTCATGACAACAGTCGTTAAAACATAATTGATCAGAGCTCAACCCGAAGAAGAAAGAAGAGGAACAAAAGTGTAATCGGATACAACTTGATGAACTTGACCTACACCTATGGACACAGTAGCTCAAACGAGGGAACAAATCTTTACAGCAAGGATCATTCCCACCCCCTCCACACACAGAGTAGACAGGGATGGGCAACTTGGACATTGACTACCCAAAACACGGGGGCTACAAAGGCAAGAAGTGACTGGCTTACAGGCTTTCAAGAAGGAATCTAGATCCAGAGGGCACGGAGGAAGATGGACTCTCCACTGAGTAGTATCCAATCTGTCTGGGCAGAGCTGATGAAAGGAGATGGGGATACGTCTCTTGTGGTACAATAGTGAATAATTGTTATCAAGACTGACTGTGAGGGTTGGAAATGTAAAGGTAGTCGTTTTGTAGCAAGGAGGGGAGTGAATAACTTTGCAGTCCAGGAGTGTAGGTCCCCTGGGACCATCAAGGGAGAAGAGCGGAGTCTGGGACCCTACCGAGAGAAGTAGTGATGGCAGAGATGATGATGTGGAGAGATGGAGCAGCTGGGGACTCTAGACACAGAGAGGGAGAGGGGCTGTGTGCTGAAGACCGGGGTGCAGGCTTGTAGTATATATTCCCTTTGGTTGGTTGATGATGCATGGAGGGGATTGTAACCATGGCAATGAAACGATATACGATAGGATGAATATAAAGCTAATATTCTCCCATGTAAACTATCACATAATTCACATTAAAACATTAAAAAACAAAACAAAAAACCAATTGGACGCCCATGTGGAGGGTGGTGCTGTGGAACAGATGAGAACCAAGTTGTGGGTGATGCAGTGTGAGTAGAGGAAATAAGATTTAAGCTCAAGTAAACCGGTCACGGGGCCCAGGTTCTCACCACTGTTCCATTCAGCATAAAGCTTAGAAGAGTCTGGATAACTCAGCACGGTGTTTGTTGGTATGGCCGGCATCTTGGACCGTCGTATGGGGTCATGGTTAGCAATCCCAGAGCATGACAGCTGCAGTTACCGTTCTGCATGGAGCTGTGGAGCTGAAGGCCCTGTGGGCAGGTGTCTGCAAAGAAAACAGAGCAGGGGACTGGGGAGGGAGATGCAGTGAGCATGAAAGAGGAAGAGAGAAAGCAGTTGTGCTGAACATTAACAACCGGTGAATCCAGTTGAGGGTTTATGGGTGATATATATGCTATTCTTGCCGATTTTTTTATAAACTGAAAGATTTTCCAAATAAAAACTGCTGCAGAAGAAACTCTGACTCCCAGGCAGAATGATGGAGATCAGTTAGCGCCCCGCGTTCTCTAAGGCGGAATGATGGGGATCGGTTAGCGCCCCGCGTTCTCTAAGGC
>NW_006408650.1:2615559-2623856 GCF_000296735.1 Chrysochloris asiatica | reverse complement strand
GTTAGCGCCCCGCGTTCTCTAAGGCGGAATGATGGGGATCGGTTAGCGCCCCGCGTTCTCTAAGGCTGAGAGGGCTTGCCATGACTTTTCAGGTCCATCTTTTTTTCATAAAATAACACTTTTTAAAAATAATAAATAAATACAATTTTCTATTTTCTGAAAAAATCAAAAAAATTCCATGAGGAAGTCTTACTGGCAGCCTTCATCTCTTTTAATTGACTCATGTCCTATGTTTTTTTAAAATGTGGTAACGATCCACGGTTCGAGCCCACCAGCTGCTCCATGGGAGAAAGGTGAGGCTGTGTGCTACTATGAAGGGGTAGCTGTGAGTGAGAACCGACTCGAGGACAGTTACTGACAACAACTGTATGTGTTATATGACGACACTGCTGGTACAGTGCTACTGTCCAAAAGGTTGGCAGTTCCAGCCCACCAGCCGCCTCATAGAAGAAAGATATGACAGTTTACTTCAGTATAGATTATGGCTTTGGGAACCCTATGGAGCATTCTACTCTGTTACATGGGGGTGTTATGAATGGGATTAGATTTCATGGCAGTGGCTTCAGTTCATATATGTAACCCTAACATCTGACAGTTCTAGTCTCCATGTGTACAGTTGTTAAGTGCTGTTGAGTCAGTTCTGACTAGCCACCCCGAATAGGGTTTCTCAGAAGCTTTGCTGATGAGTTTGAACAGGTGACTTTGCGGTCCAGGGCTTATTCTACAGTGCCACCGCGGGACTCCCGTTGAGTGGCATTAATGATATCAGGTTGTTCAACCCTCAAACTTAACCTGTTCCCAGATTTTCCATCACCCTTAACAGAGTTCCATCGATGTCACAGTGGGGTCTTGTATGTGTGGGTTTGCAGGTCTGGAGACGGCTGGTGGAAATACCTTTTCCTGTGAAATATGGCTGGAAGGAGGCGTTGCTGAGAGACCTGGAAGGGAGATTCAAACAGGTACCAACAGCCTTGGGGTGCTCTTTCAGTGGGTGAAGGGAGTCTGTGTGTGAACAGATAGCTCACTGTGTGCAGGGCAGGAGAGAAGCCATAGTCTAGGAGTCTGATCCTTGTGAACAACTCACAGGTTGGTCATGATAGTGTGGATCTTAACCATCACAGGGACCCTTAGATGTAAGGGGGTATTGTTGTTGTTAAGTGCCATCAAGTCGGTTCCGACCCATAGTGACCCTGAACAGGGTTTCTGAGGCTGTAAATCTTTACGGGAACAGAAAGCCTCATCTTTCTCCCACGGAACAGCTGGTAGTTTTGAACCACTGACCTTGCGGTTCGCAGCCCGATTCGTATCCACTACGCTTCCAGAGCTCCTTAGATGTAAGGGGGTAAAGCCCTCCCTATGAGACAGCTCCAAGTGGCCTGTTGGTGACAGGAGAGTTAGTAAACACAGCAGCATATGTGGAAAGCGCTTTCTATTTGATCCTGGAAATCCGTTTAGCCATGATTATGAGAGAGCTTTTACTGGAGTCACTAAATAGAGGTTCTAGGGCAAGCGCTGCTTGAACGAGGTGAACCTGTTTTTGCAGCTTCTGTGCCCGGTACTTCTTCTGCAGGAGGGAAGCGAGAGTCCTTTCAGCCTTGCTGGTCTGGTGGGGAGGTCAGGGAGGACACACTCAGGGTTGGAAGGATGGAGGTGAAAGCCTGGGACCCTGAGAAAATCGCAGGAAGGAAGGGACCCAGGCCCTTTCGACTCCTCCATTGTGTCTCTGCTTCTTCAGGAGAAGCCCCTCGCACAGATCTCGGTCTACTGTAGCTCTGGCTGGGATGCTTCAAACCTGGACGACAGTGTGGCCAAGACCTTCGAGAAGTGCGTCCTGGAAGCTGTGAACATGGCCTGCCAGGTAACCAGTGTGCTGACTTAGAAAACCACCCATCAGCTAAAGGCTGTGATGCTGTGCTGACGCCAAGGGGGATGGGAGGTGGGTGTGTGAAAGGCTGCCCCCTTTGATGCTACTCCATGGCTGATAGGAGGGCAGGTGTGGCTCAGGGGTAGAATTCTTGTCAGTGGAGGTTCGTGTGTTGCTGTGATGTTGGACAGGTTTTAGCCAAGCTTCCAGACTAAGACAGACGAGGATATCAGCCTGTGATCTACTTCTAGAAAATCAGTCAAATGGGTCTTAGGGACCACAGTGGTGCAGTCACAGCCGATTATGGGGATGGAGCAGGACAGAGCAGTGTTTTGTTCCATTGTGGATGGGTTTGCAGGAGTTGGGGACCACCATGGTGGTAGTGAACAACAGGTGGCCATTATGGACAATGGGAATTCACAACCACTCATAGGAAACTGCAAGTCACACACACTTACAAGCAGCAGCTCCCAAAAGGTCCTTGTTGGGATGTCTGTTAACACTTGTTTAGCAGGTACACAGTAAGACTCCAGAGATGTATCCACATTCATGGAAGGAAGATTTCGAAAGTGGGAACGGTTCTATTAGGGAAACAGAATCAGTACACAGGGAATTAGAAATGGTCTAAGAAGCGTTCAATACTTCACTAACTTGCTTTTTTGAGGCCTTAAAACTTATGTTAATGGATTGCTAAAATAGCCGTGGTGGGTTGTTAACGTCTGCTGTTTAAAAAAAATACCAGTAACTCCCAAGACCATGGCCCTTAGATAACCGTCAGACCTGGAGCTACACTCACCTCAAGGCCCAACTTCAGCCAAAGGACAGACAGACTTATAAGGTAAACAGTCACATCAGAGAGGTATACTCTTTAGATAGAACAGTTAGCCATTTAGGATCAAAAGAGCAGCATTTACCCAGGAATAAAGCTCAGAAAACAGGAAGGGGTAGGAAAAAAGGATGAAGACAAATGGTAAACACAGGAAAAAGTAGAAAGAATGCTATTACACTGCAATCCATCACCAGACAAAATGTGTACAAATCACTGAATGGAAAACCAATTTGATCTGTAAGTTTTCAACTAAATCATGGGAAAAAAATAAAAGCAAACCAACATCAATAATTTGCCCTTTCTTGATTGTTTTCATAGTCTCAGACCAACATCCTTGATGGACTCTCTCGTCATGATCTGCGGAGATTTGGCAAACTTGCATCTGCTGTGATCACAAAGTCCTGGCCCGTGAAACATGGGATGGCAGTAGATGATGTGGATGAGGTTTTAAAGTACCTGCTCAAGGGACAAGATGGCAAGCAGATCTTCAGACTGTACGGTGTGTGAGGACTAAACTGTGACATGTGTGTCCCCTGGCTTCAAGGAAGGGCAGAGGGGGAGAGGATTGCAATAGAAGGAGGGGCTGGTGTTTGAGAAAGAAAGCAGGCTAGATGAGGGGTCCAGGAAGGCTCAGGGGGTCTTGCATGGTAAATCAAAACTGCCACATCTTTCTTCTGAGGAGTGGCTGGTGGGTTTGAACCACTAAACTTTTATTTAGCACTTGAGTGCTTAAACACTGTACCACCAGGGCTCCTTAATGTTGTTGTAGTTTTCAGGTGCCATCGAGTCGGTACCGACTCATAGCGACCCTATGCACAGCAGAACAAAACACTGCCTGATCCTGGGCCAACCTCACACTGTTGCCATTGATGCTGTCACTTTGGCTAATCCATCTCGTTGGGGGTCTTCCTCTTTTTCTCTGACCCTCCACCTTACCAAACATAATATCCTTCTCCAGCCACTGGTCCCTCCTGACAATAGGTCCAAGTATGAGAGACAAAGTTTGGCCCTTAATAATATTATGTTATTGTTGTTACATGCCTTCAAGTCGGTTCTAATTCATAACACCCCTGCATAGGGTTTCCAAGGAGCAGCTGGTGAGCTTGAACCACCAACCTTGTGGTCTAGAACTTACCCTACAGCACCACCCCAGGACTCCCATCACACTGTACAAGGCTAGTAGTATTGGGAGAGATATCTTTCAGTAGTTTCTCATGATCCATTTGGACAATTCTGTCGTCTCCCATGATTCCCCATTGGCATACCAAGCTTTGCGGGATAGCTCCGACCTGCAGCATGTCCAGTCTTCACCACTTGGGCTCTTGCCCCACGGGACCCTGGAGCTGTCCCCATGCCCAGAGGCCACACTGCATGCTAACCCGGCCCTGGGCAGTTCATTCCTCTGCTGCAGAGAGACAGTCTCAATACTGTAGTTGTGAAGCGCTGTCGAGTCAGTTCCTACTCCTAATGACCCTGCATAGGGTTTCCAAGGAGTGGTTGGTGGGTTTGAACAAGCAACTATGTGATCAGTTCAGTGCTTACCCTGCTGTGCCACACCAGGACTCCAGATTCTCAACATAGGGGATGTTAAAGGAGTTGGTGTGTAGTTCACAAGTTATATGGTGTAGCAGTGAGGGGATGGTACAGGTTTTAAAATCCTGAGAATTGTGGTTCACCTGGCTGCTTGGGGAATCATCTTCATGAGCCAGGAAGTCATTTGGGACATGAGTGAAGCTTGATGCTCTGACGTGACTAGCACTTCTGGAAATGCACCTGACTTCTGCTGGTATTGTAGGAAAGTTGGGGCAGAGCAAAGAGGAGGTTACTGAGAGCTCATGGGCTTTAAAGCCACAGAGCAGGAAGGAAGTGGGGGCCCACGGTTTTAACTCTGGTCCTACCCTGCTCAGGATCCGATGAGAAGATGTTAGAGAACCTCACAGAGGACAGCAAGAGGTTGATGGTCACTGCTGACTCGGTGTTCACAAGAGTTGCTAGTGACCTCCTCAACGGAACCATTTTAGTGCGACAACTGGAGCTAATTGTGAAGCACCAGGCTCAGTTCCTCGACATCTGGAAAATAAGTAAGTGTCACGCAGAGGTAGGGACACCTGAGGAGCCCCAGGGTGAGGCGTGTCCTGCCTGTGCATGCGTATCTAGAGGGGGTGCTCTTCAGAACGAGTAGCAGCACTTGGCAGTGAGTGGCTCCACAGTGCGTTCTCTTCTCGGGATACGATGGGGAAGCCATGCAAGAGTGGAAAGGTCAGAGTGTACAGTCCTTTTGTCCTGAGGGGCTTGTGGCTGGCCCTCATTGGCAGAGTGGCCGTGCAGGCCACCGTCCCTCCTCACCCACTCACAGCAGTGAAGACGGAGCGCAGGCAGAGGGCGATGGGAGGCGGGAGGGCAGGGAAACCATGTGCTGGGCTGATCTCTGGGTTACCTCTTTGTCTCTTGTCTTTCCAGAGTGTGAAAGACTTTCGCCCCAGGAAAAAAACCAGAATTTATCATCTGTGCTGATTTGGAGACGGAAAGAATTGGAATTTCTAGAGACAGAGAAAAAATATGTTGATAATCTCTTAAAATTGTGTGAGAAGGTGAAGCACCTGATAAAAGGTAGTATTTTTTTTTAAAAAAGTTTAGATAAACAAAGTGAAGGGGCTCGAGATAAAGGCTAGCGGAGAATGAGATAAAAACTGATGGTAGTAATAGAGCTTTGTTTTTGGAGGGAGGCCTTCAGTTTTAATATTTCATAAATTGATACATTCATTTCCTCCCTTCTAGGTGAGGATGAGTTTTGTATGTTTTTTCAGTAGTTCTTTTTGGCATTTTCCTTCCTGTGTCTGTCTCCATATTGTGCCTGAGTATCTCCTTGTTTCTTTAGGGTTAAGCAGTGCCTGTAGAAGTCCTAGTGTGGTATAAAGCACTGGACCGTAAGGTCAGTTTGAACCATGAGGTCAGCTGCTCCTTAGAAACCCTATACAGGGTCGCTATGAGTTGGAACTGACTCGACGGTACTTAGCAACAGCCACATAGAGGTCCTGGTGTGTCTGATCCTGTAGGATAAACACTGGACCACAAGGTTGTTTTGAACTGCAAGACTGGTAGTTCCAATTCAGCAGCCACTCCTTGGAAACCCTTTACAGGGTCGCTATGAGTTGGAACCGACTCGATGGCACTTAACAACAACAACATCATGACTCCATAGGATGAGCACCACAATTCGGTGGTTCGAGCTCACCAGCTAATGTGCAGGAGAGACACAAGGCTTTCTGCTCCTGCTTACAGGACAGTGTCACTGCCGACTTGACGGCACTTATCAACAAGAGTTGTGCAAGGTGAGGGTTTAGAGCTCTTTCCTTTTCTAATCTGTGTCCTACTCACATAATCTTCCCATTTCACTTGACACCCACTTATATCATGATTTTGGTTAGAACTCTCTTCAGGGTTTAAGTGATCACATGTGAAAACGTAGTGTTCACACTGGAGCCATGAGGTACACGAGTAGTGTAGGTTTCTTGCACAAACTTTGTTTTCTCTAGAATTCGAATCCTGTCTTTCTCCACATGCCTTGTTTTCTGTGTATAACTTCATATTTTGTGAAAAGGGCATGGAGCTCCTCTGACTTGACCAGGGGTGAGGATGGTCACTGTCAGCAACTCTCAGGCCTTGGCCAATTCCTATGAGGTCAGACACACCTCCGCCCTCCAATCTTCTTAACAGATTCTGATTCCAGCCGCCCTCCCACACCTCCTTCCCTGCTGGGTTCTAGAATTCATTGCGATGACCCCACAAAACTTCCAACACTCACGATAACGGGGTCTTAGGGAGTTAACATCAGGCTCCAGATCAGGATGAGAAATGTTCAGGATACCGCCCTTTGGTCAAGACAACCTCTTCTTAGCCACTTCCACAGCAGGTCACTCTCTAGCCCTCGGGCCCTTGGCCTGGCCTCCACCCTGCTAAGGAAATGCTGTAAATCTCCTTTGTTTGTTGTTAAGCACAGTGGAGTCCGTTCCAACTCATAGTGACCCTGTATAGCATTTCTGAGGAGCAGCTGGTGGGTTTGAACAACTGACCTTGCGGTCCAGTGCATTATCCTGCAGCGCCACACCAGCACTCCAAAAGCTCCTTTAGTGTTGCTGATAAATGTCCAGAGAGTGCCCCACTCCATTGTAAGCCTCAGCCTGAAGAGACTCAGCTCTGGCACCGTGCCTCAGCAAACTTAACTCCCCAATTAATTGCCTGGAGGCTCACCCTGTGAGCCTCCTGCCCGAGGGCATTCGCCTTAACTTGTCCTTTGAGCTGCAAAGTCCATTTCTGTGTCACTGCAGCTCTGGGTCTTGGCTCTGTTGTTGCTGCTCCTTTGATGTCTCAACTTTCTGACCCTGGGTCAAGGAGGTTTGATGTGCAGGGATCTTGGGGTCCAAAGGACATGCTCTACTCCCGGCTCATCTTTCTTGATGGTATTCAAACTTCCTTTCCTTCTTCTGAGAGGGCTCATTTCATACCTGGTAGGATGTGAAAACTGATCCATCCTCATGTTACGATTCCCAAGTAACCCTGTTAACAGTTATTTTCTAACTGAATGATAAATTCCCATCAGCAGCTTCTCTCCTACTGTCCCTTACCCAAAGCCATCAGGAAAAGAGGAAGTCACCTAGTCTGATTGGTCCCTACAGGTGATTGGTGACACTTACAGAGAAATTGACTAGAAAAGCCATATTAAGAAATTAATTGCACTGCACTGCATATGTCTAATTCAGTGCCCAAGCAGACTCCTTGGTGTTGCTTTTGTTAAGTGCCGTCAAGTCGTATCCAACTCATAGCGACCCTGTCTAGGGTTTCCTCCGAGTGGCTAGTGAGCTTGAACCCCAGCAATCTTATGGTTCAAACTGAACTTGCAGCTGCTAACTTGGTTCTGAATTGACCCATAATGACCCTGTGTACAAAAGAACTAACCGTGCCCAATCCTGTGCCATCCTCATGGTGGTTAAATGTCCGAGCCCACTGCTGTGCCACCGTGTCACTTCTTCTTGTTGGGGGAGGGGGGTCTTCTTTTTTGCCAATGCTCTACTTTTCCAAGCCTGATGTCTTTCTCCAGTGATTGGTTCCTCCTGATAACATATCCAAAGTATGAGAGACAAAGACTTAACCAGTCTCACTTCTAAAGCACGTTCTGATGGACTTCTTCCAAGACAGATTTGTCTTCTGGGAGATCTTAATATTCTTCTCAACACCAAAATTAAAGGCACCAATTCTTCTCCAGTCTTCCTTATTCACTGTCCAACTTTCACATGCATATGAGGCTTACTGAAAATACCATGACTTGGATAAGGCAAACTTTAGTCTTCAAACGGACATCTTTGCTCTTAAATACTTTAAAGAGGTCTTGTGCAGAAGATTTGCCAAATACAATATGTTGTTTGGTTTCTTGACTGCTACTTCCATGAATGTTGATTGTGGATCCAAACAAAATGAAGGCTTTGACAACCTCAGCCTTTCTCCTATTTATCCTGATGTTACCGGTTCAGTGGTGAGGATTTTTACCCTGATGTTACCGGTTCAGTGGTGAGGATTTTTACCCTGATGTTACCGGTTCAGTGGTGA
>NW_006408650.1:2605574-2615459 GCF_000296735.1 Chrysochloris asiatica | reverse complement strand
TGATGTTACCGGTTCAGTGGTGAGGATTTTTACCCTGATGTTACCGGTTCAGTGGTGAGGATTTTTACCCTGATGTTACCGGTTCAGTGGTGAGGGTTTTTGTTTTCTTTACATTGAGGTGCAGTCTATCCTGACAGCTGGACTCTTTGATCTTCATCAGTTAAGTATTTTAAGTCCTATTTGCTTTCAGCAAGCAAGGTTGTATCATTTGCATATTGAAGCATTTTAATGAGTCTTCCTCCAATTCAGATGCCGCTTTCTTCTTCATATAATCCAGCATCTCAGATTATTTGCTCAACATACAGATTGAATAAGTGTGATGAAAAGGGTTACAACCCTGGTGCACACTTCTCCTCATTTTAACCCATTCAGTGTCTCTTCTTTATGTTCTAACAGTTGCCTCTTGGTCTGTGCACAGGTTCCTCATGAGCACAATGGAGTCTTCTGGAATACCCGTTCTTTGCAATTTTATTCATAGTTTGTAATGCTCTGCACAGTTTGAACTCATAGCAGTCCTATGTAGGGTGTCTGAGGCTTTAAATCTTCGTGGGCGTGGAAAGCCTCATCTTTCTTCTGCAGAGTGGCTAGCAGACTTGAACCCTAGTCCTCATTATTTATAGTCCAGTGCTTACCATGGTGTAAAGCCACCATGCTCCCCTTTGCTAGGTTGTTGTTGTTGTACCATCAAGTGGGTTCTGACTTGTAGCAGCCTTGTGTAGTTTCCAAAGAGAAAATTCGCACATTCAACCACTTCTTATGCAGACTTTGAGTGTAGGTCTACTTACTTCCATCGCTTCTTCCCAATTTCTTGTTGCTAGTACAACCGGTGTCCTTGACTTAGGGAGTTCAGTAAGTAGGGTTTACTCTGCCCTCTGATCCTTGTGGGTAACTGATGTTTGACAAACGTTCTGTCTGTAGTGGGATTTAAAGAGGGAATGAGACGAGATGCTGCTCTTTCCACACTGTCGACTTTCCTCAAATGCTACAAAGTTTCCATTATCTTAAGACTTGATGAGCAAGTCCAAGGAACAAGGGAAAGATCCAAGAATTTCTATGGGGAAAAAAGTCGGCTGCAGTTGTATTTCTGTCTGTTTAATTAGAGAAGGGAGGGGGATAAACATTGGGAAATAACAACGTGTTTTCTTATGTTTTCCAAAGTGGATTTTGGAGAGATTGCCCACAAGCATCTGGAAGACCTGAGCAGTAAGAAACTAAGTGAAGTTGTGACGGTGAGACTCTCTAGCTGCTCACCTATGGAACATACAACATACTACGACCTGAGTGACACGGTCCGCGAGATGGGGAGGACTGTGTACCTGCTGAGGAACAGCTACATCTTCAAGCTCTTCTGGGAAGAAGCTGCAGAGCTGCTACACGAGCCTGACAAGGAATCAGAAGAGCAAGCATTTCACCTGGAAGATGTGTGTGGGGAATTATTCCTCCCTTGTTATAAAAGGTTCCTTAGACTGTATATGAATCTGAAGTCAGGAGAGGTCACCTTTGAAGAAATCAATGCCTTCTTCAAAGATTTTGTTAATAAATACAGTGACCTGGATTCAGAACTCAACGTCATGTGCAATGTGGATGAGAAGAACGAAAGGTGTTGGATCCAGGAGCGTGTCGAGCAGATCAAGGAGTTCCATGACCTTCATCAGGCTGCTGCCTCAGTCAAGGTCATCTTGAAAGTCAAAGAGAATCTGGCCCTGAACGGTGACTTCAGTGTTCTTCACACTTTATCAAGTTTTGTAAGTTTTTTGCAGAATCACCTGAGGGTGGAGGGTGAAGTGAAGATCCTAGCTCAGTCCTGGGAGCCCGCAGTCTTTTGGGTTGTAAGAAGCAGACAGCGTGGGTCAGTAGCTTCTTTGAACAGTTCTGGTTTGGATTGTCCTTTGTCCCTGGACATGCCACGGGCTCCGTTTTTATCATTGTTGGTAACTAGTGTGACTGACGAGCATTTGCCTGGAGGATCAAGAGTTTAGGAAGTGAGCGATAATACATGTTTGTAAACAGTGATTTGGTTCCCTTTGGTTAGAGACGTAAAATAAAAAAGTATTTACTTTGTTGGCTATCCAACCTCATCTAGCCAGAAGCAACGAAAATAACTTTTTTTTCCTGTTAGAATTAGCAAGGTAATGTTTCACTTTTTTTTATGGTGGGCACTGATACAGTACACGCTAACATATATGATACAGTACATGCTAACATATATGAGAGCATAAGGAACCCTGGTGGTACAGAGGTTAAGTGCTTGGCTCCTTACAGAGAGATGAGAAGGTGGAACCTATTGGCTACTTCACAGGAGAAAACACCTGGCAGGCTGCTCCCAGGAAGTTAACAGCCTGGTCATCTTGTCCTCGAGGGTCACTGTAAGTTAGGATCCCCTCACACCGCAACAACAACAACAGCACAGTGTAGTCTAGGCAGGCATGATGGTTTAAAGGATGAACGCAGAATCCTGCCCACGGAAGCCTGATAAATCGCTGTTCTGAACCTTAGTGCTTTAATATAGAAAACAATACACAATAGGATTCCTGTGAGGACTCAGGGTCTTCAATCCATGCTAAATGCTTAATAGAGCGTCAGGAGCACAGGAGGAGGATGTTTGGATAACTGATAGATTAGAGGTTCAGATCCACTCCGAGGGGCCTCAGAATAAAGCTCTGGTGCTCTGCCCCCTGAGAATCAATGGTCTGTACCCTGTGGACACACACAGGGTTGATGCAGCAGCAGCTACTTTTTGTAACCCCTGTTCAGTCCCGGGATAAGAGCATCTTCCTTTTGTTTGCCTGTTGCTATAGCAGCTCACACACAGGAAAACTGGGCAGAGAGGGAGTCGTTCAGGTGGCCTAGTTGCTGCTCCTCGCAGACTACATCCAGGTATCCATTGTCATTCCATAGCAAAGCTTTGTTTTGCAGACAGCAGATTTTGAACACTTTCACCATGAAAAGCTAACCCGGATCAGCCAGCAGCTTATCAAGGCAAAAAAACTGGTCCAGGACATCAGTGCTGCGCGGTGTCGGTGCCTGGAGGAACTGGCACTGAGGAAGGAGTTCATCAGCTGGCTCCAGGAGGCCCTTGGAGGTAAATGACTGACGGGAGGTAGTCAGCAGGCTGGTGAGAGCTCCGGATGGTGCCCTGGGTGGTTTGCTGAAATGTCCAGGAAACACCTCCCCTGGACCAGACTGCCCAAGGACAGTCTTATCATTTCCATTCTCTAGGCACATGTGCAGTGTGCGTGTCACTGGTGTGTGTTGGCATCTCATGCCTGGCACTAAGCCTTCCCTTTGCCACTTTCCCCACTCTCTAGTTACTGCAGACAACTGGGAACAATTTCTTTAAAATCTTGCTGCCTTAAGCTTTTCTTCCAATTGGTGTTTTACTAGAGAACAAGGCACAAGGAGAGGTCTGGGGTGCAGCCCCTGTGGGTATAGAGGTTGGTGGGATCTGCCTCCCAAGGGGTGCCTCTGCTTTCTATGGGGACTTGGCCCACATTGATTTACAGCCTTTGATTAGTAATTAGCCAAATGAGACTGTAGCTCAGATTTTTGTGTTTTTTTTTTTATAGATAATCATCAAAAAGCTGTTACTCTCTGAGCCTCAGATTCTTTTTGTATAAAATGGTGATGGTGTGTGGATTAACTGGAACAGGGTACGCAGAAGCCAGTATAGTGCTTGGGGGACATGGTTTTGTTCAGGAAAAGGGGCCCCAGAATCTTAGTGAAAGCTGATTGTGCATAAGCTCCATTCACAGTTCAGTAAGGCCGGTGGCAAAGACTGAGTCTAAAGGTACTGACTTCGTCTCTTGTCTTCCCGAGACATTAATGAGCTGAAGGTATTTGTGGACCTGGCCTCCATCTCAGCGGGTGAGAACGACATAGATGTGGACCGCGTGGCCTGTTTCCACGATGCCGTGCAAGGCTACGCTTCTGTGCTGTATAAACTCGAAAAAACGGCAGGCTTTGATACGTTCATGAACCATCTGGACGAGCTGTGGAAAGCTCTGGAAAATGACCCACACCTGCCCAAGAAACTGGTAAGTCTTAGTTCTGGCCTCCGAGCAGAGTAACTTCAAGAAAGCTTGCACTCATCCCATGTAGGACGCCACACCTTGATATGGGAGTTTCTGGAAGAGGCTCTTGACCAATTCTCCACCACTGGCAGGTGGGGCACTCAGCCTGTACTTACAGATGTGATTGAGGATAGCCTGGTACCAAACCTGCTCCCCTTGGAAATACCACTGGTCAGCTGGGTCCTAAGCACAAAGAACCTTCCAGGGAGTGGTGGTGGACCCAAGGCCATGGGGCTGAATCTCCAGATGCCCTTCTGTGGTCTCTGAATATCCTCAGAAGAGGCAAGGACGAGGACTTGTAGGGAGTAGAGAAAGACCATGGGCACCTGACCCACGGCCCATTTTCCCGACTTTTATCTCAACAGTGTGATTCAGCCAGGAACCTGGAATGGCTAAAAACAGTGAAGGAAAGTCACGGGTCTGTAGAGCTCTCGTCCCTGTCCCTGGCAACAGCCATCAACAGCAAAGGCATCTACATCATTGAGGCCCCTAAAGATGGCCAAAAGGTAAGTGACCGCTGGTCCCAGGCAGGCTTTTGAGGGTGTACTTGGGCTGTTGCCCATAAAGGGCTCTGCCACCAGCAACTGACCACTCCTCTTGTGATGTGATGTAGATCTCTGAGGACTCTGTCCTACGCTTGGTCCTTCCCGAGAGTCTTGGTGACCAGGAACAAATACGAGAGTACTCTTTAGAAGAACTGAGAGAGCTTTTGAACAAGTTGATGCTGATGTCTGGCAAAAAAGATCAGAACAGCTGTGAAGTGGAGATGTTTTCTGAGGTGAGTGCTCACGATCCTGCTAGAGGCAGGAGGACCCCACAGTCTCATCTGTGAGGGTGGAGTTGGCCCACTGTTGAGTTGCTGGAGAAACTCAAAATGGTGTCAGTTGGGATTTCATTGCTATGAAGTCCCTATAGAGCTTATCTATTGAATATACAGAATGCATGTCATCCAATTTCCTGGCCCTTTGGTTAGCAGGCTTCCTTATGGCTCATTGGATGACATTGTTCCTTTCACTCTGTAAATTAGCGAAAATCCAAAAACACTTGAAGGGCATATTGGTTATGTAATCATCACTTGAATTTATTATGGGTTCTTTACTTCAAGTTCATTGTACATCACAAATGATATCTTTGACCTTAAAATTTACTGCCTCCAGTTAGGCCAATTACAATGCAGGAGAAGAGAAGGCCTTTTGTGATGGGTATCATTTGCTCCCAGGAATGTTATTGGTTCAACAATAGAACTGTTGCCTCCAGGCAGGAGACCAGGGTCAAGGCCAAGTTTGCACTTCATGGGGAGCCACCACCTATCTGTCAGAGGAGGCTTGCCTATTGCTAGATGGGTGGAACTCGGAAAAAGGCCTGCTGACCTATTATCAAATATCAGCCAGGGAAAGCCTAAGAGTCACAGTCCTGATCTACAACGCCCATGCGCACGGGCTCACCATATGTCGGGAGCTGACTTGATGGCAGCTTTATCATTTGCTCATTCGTGGTCACACATTGAGCCTAGGGCCTTCAAACTAGAACCTGTTTCTATTCTAGACTCTGTGGTCTATCTAGAACAGCTCTGTAACATCCACCTCATGGTTCCACAGGTGTTTTGCAACGTGCAGAGACTTGTCCAGTCCTTTATAAACCTTTACTCTGCTGGGAACATGTTGTTCAGGACCTGGCGCGTGGAGGTGTTCTGCTCCCCAAGGTGGAATGTTTCCATCCACATGGACTTCAACCTGGAGCTGGTGGGCTGGCTCACAGGGAGGGGAGAGGTGGCCGGGCTGCTGGAGGACCTGTGCAGGCAGATGGAGCACTTCCTGGATTGCTGGAAGAGACTCCTGGAAGAGAAGCGAACCGAACACTTCTACCTCAACCTCTACACAGCCGAGCAGCTGGTCTACCTGAGCACAGAGCTCAAGAAGCCGAGCCCCAGTGAGGCAGCCCTGATGATGCTGTCCTTCATCAAACACAACTGCACCCCGAGTGATGTCTCCCAGACCTGCAGCAGGACTGACGTGCCAACCAGCAGACAGCTCGTGCAGACAGTGAAAGCAGAGTTAGCCCAGATGCTCTCCTCTGAGCTCAGCCTTGCGGACAAGCTGAGGGTCATCATGGAACAATCCATGAAATACATGTGCATCTTCCTGCCTCAATGCTTGGACCTGGACGCCCTCGGCCGCTGTCTGGCTCATCTGTCTAACATGAGTGGACCCCCTGTGGAGCGGCATCTGCCCAGAGGCCTGCAGGTCGGCCAGCCCAACCTGGTTGTGTGTGGCCACTCAGAGATACTGCCAGCTGCCCTGGCCATCTACGTGCAGACCCCGAGCCAGCCCCTGCCTACCTATGACGAGGTGCTGCTCTGCACCCCAGGAACCACGTTTGAGGAGGTGGCTCTGCTTCTGCGCCGCTGTCTTACCCTGGGCTCCCTGGGGCGCAAGGTCTACAGCCTGCTGTTTGCAGACCAGCTGAGCTACGAGGTGGCCTCTCAGGTGGAAGCACTCTTCCAGAGCCTGTGTCTGCAGCAGTACCACGAGGACTACCAGCTCATCCTGGTCTGCGACAGTGACCGCGAGCACTGCTACCTCCCCTCGGCCTTCAGCCAGTACAAAGTCCTCGTCACCCCGCAGGCCTCGCTCCAGGACATCCAGACTTACCTGGCGAGCCACTTCCAGGTCCCAGTGCAGATGCAGTCAGCAGCTGCTGTGTTCAAGGACCAGATGTGTGTCGGAGTGGTGACGTCGCGGAGAGCCAGTGTTGGTAAGATCACAGCTGAGATTTCTGGGCCACACTTCTCCCAAGAACCTCCTCAGGATGCTTCCCTTGTCCGAGAGTGGGTAAACTGAGTCTCGGGGAGGTTTTTTTTTTTGATTCATCTTGAGTTTCAGTCAGTATCCATGATACAATGGGGCAACCTTGCTCCCCTGTGGCCCAGTATGGGACAATTCCTGTGAGCCCCCCAGCCTTTCCCCTCTAGGCAAGTTCAACTCTCTTGGGCCCTTTGGGGCTGATGTTGGAGAGCAGGGCAGGAATTATGACTGTGTCTGAGAAGGAACCGAGATTCCCGCCCCCCTCAGTTCCTATCTCATTTCCCTAATTCCACACTCTGCTCCTGGGGAAGGTGACACCATCGAGAAACTAACACAGCGGTCTGGAAAGAAGGAATTGTTTCCGTCTGTTCTGACTCTATTTCAGCATCTGTGTTACATTGTGTTGGGACGAAAACGGCCAGCCCACATGATGGTTACTGTTAATTACACTTAAATAGGTATGGTTGTGATGCTCTAGGGTAAGCACTTAACTGCTAATTCTAAGCTTGATGGTTGAAACCCACCAAACTGCTCCTTAGAAACACTATAGGTTGCTGTACGTTGGAACAGACTCAGTGACACGTAACTATAGCCATCGCTGTAGAACCAGGCAGACAGCAAGCATAGTGAGTAGGTAATACTAGAACATTTGAGAGTTGAAAATGTAATCTCTTACCTGAGGTTACAGTGCATCTGTTTTGTGTATGTTGTATATGACATCTTGAATTTTACACCGAGAGAGGTAACTGCTAATCATTCTGGATTCTAGTACCCTGTCCACATTCACCCTGTTCTAATTTCTACCTGTTACCATTACAGGGAAATCGCTCTATGTGAAGAGACTGTATAGCAAACTGAAGGGGAAGTACACTGGGGCCAAAGTGCCTCTCAAGGTCATCCGATTGATGGCTCCCCAAGTGGATGAACACCAGGTCCTGGCTGCTCTCCTGCCTTTCATGGACACACAGAGCCAGAAGTGCCCCATCATTTTCCACTTAGATGTGACGTCTTCAGTAAGTGCTGAGATTTTGAACCAAGGGGCCCAGTCAGGGAAGACAGAGCCCCGGCTCCCCACCTGCCTCCTCCGCAGTATAGAGTTGCCCCCTTTTACATGTATCCAAGTTCAGTGTCATTTTGCCTGAGAGCAAAATGCAAATCCTCTGGGTTGGGAGAACTAGTCTTCAGTTTGTATATTAAAGCGCATGTAATTCTGTCTTTAGGTACAGTCTGGAATTTGGGGATTTCTATTCAAACTCTTAGTTTTACAATACTTAATGGATGTAAATGGAAAGATGTGGCTTCGGAATCCACACCATTTATATATCGTTGAAATCCTAGAAAAGAATCCAGTACGGCCAAATAGGTCTTCAAAACTGGTAGGTATTGAAGAGATTGTTGATTTTGTTGTGTGGGCACTGTTCCTTCCCACAGGTCTCGTTGGAGTGGAGTGTTGTAACCTTTAATTGTGAATTGAGTGAAGGGTTATGGAGCAGAGCATCAGTTTTACAGTCAACACATCGTATATTTCCATCCATTTCAACCATGTCAATTTCTTCAGTGTAACCTCACTTATCCCTCATACTACCTGTTTCCTTCCTCCTTCTTTCCCAACCCTTCTAAATTTTATTCTTAGGTAAATGTGTTTTTTGTTTTGTTTTTGATCTTGAAAGGTTGACTGTTGTATGGTGTGCATAGTTCACTAGTGTTGTTTCCCCACCCATATCTATCTGCTGCTTGGCTGAAAATTGAGCTGTGAGGGCGAATTCAGTTCCAGTTCAATAGCCTTGGGTTTTTCCAGTCTCTTTCTCACCAGTAAAACTGGTATTTTTTTATCTTTTTTTTTCTTTAATGTTTTATTGTGAATTATGTGATAGTAGTTTACATGGGAGAACATTAGCTTTACGCTCATCCTATCGTATGTTATTTCATTGCCATGGTTATAATCCCCTCCATGCATCATCAACCAACCAAAGGGTATACCCTGCAAGCCTGCCCCCACCCTCCCCACCCCTGGTCATCAGCACACAGCCACTCTCCCTCTCTGGGTCTAAAGTCCCCAGCCGCTCCATCTCTCCACGTCATTGTCTCTGCCTCCATCTCTGGCGTCACTGCTTCTCTGGGTAGGGTCCCACACTCCACTCTTTTCCCTTGATGGTTCCAGGGACCTCTGCTCCTGGACTGCAAAGTCAATCGCTCCCCGCTACAAAACGTCTGCCTTTGCATTTCCAACACTCGCAGTCAGTCCTGATAACAGTTATTCACTATTGTACCACAAGGGAACTATCCCCATCTCCTTTCATCAGCCCCATTTTCATCAGACAGATTGGATATTACTCAGTGGAGATTCTACCTTCCTCCCTACCCTCTGGATCTAGGCTCCCTCTTGAAAGCTTGTAAGCCAGTCACTTCTTGCCTTTGTAGCCCCCCCATTTTGGGTAGCCAGTGTCCAAGTTGCCCATCCCTGTCTGTGGTGAGTCTCTTTTTGTTATGTAGTAGCCAAGAGCAGTGTTAGGGAAGGAGCGTCAGTTCTGAACCTCACTGTTCCATGACATTTAGAAGAAATAGAACACTTTTCAGTAGAATCTTAGACTTGTGTTGTTGGTTCAGGACTTGTCCTGGTTAAATCCCAGCTGTGCTTTGAATACAGATTCATCCCTTAGGAAAAGTGCCATCTTTCTAAATGCCAGCTGAGATGTGCAGGAGACATTTCATTATATACATTCCTTAACAAGAGGAATGCATATGAGGGTATAGAAAATAGCATGACTTGGGTCAGGCACACCTTAATCATCAAGCTGAATTTTTAGGTTTTTTGTTGTTGTTGTTGTGAAGTGCCATCGAATTGGTTCCGACACATAGCGACCCCGTGTAGGGTTTCCAAGAAGCAGCTGGTGAGCTTGAACTGCCAACCTTGCAGTCCAGACGACTTTGCAGTCTAGCACATTAACCCACAGCGCCACCCCAGGACTCCTCCTTTTAAGTATATTTTTGTTAAGTGTCGTTAAGTCTAT
>NW_006408650.1:2540154-2601447 GCF_000296735.1 Chrysochloris asiatica | reverse complement strand
AAGATACAATCAAGATGTTCTCTCCTGATACTATCAATTCTAGGTATAGAGGGGGACAAAAACACTGGTGAGGTATACACAGCATGGAAAGTCAACCATTTGATATCAAAAGGGCAGCATTTACACAAGGTCAAGGTTCAAAAGGGTTGAGAAAGGAGACATGGAAGTGAGAGCTACAGGAGGAGGACACAGTGGGGATGGCAGGTCACTGAGAACGAGATGTAGCGTCATGAGGAACAACTGAAGATCTGCTCTGTAAACTTGCATTCAATTCACAATCAAAAGTTTAAAAATAAAAACATACTAAAAAAAGGGGCCCAGTCAAGGAAGACACAGCCCTGTGTCCCCACCAGCCTTCTCCCCAGTACAGTTTCCCCTTTTACATGTATCAGAGTCCATCTTTGATATTAAGTCCATCTGCTTTTCTACTCTCATTTATGTCCTGTGTCTGAATATAAGGATCCCTCAAATGTAAAGATGAGGGTTTTAAGTTTTTAGAGCTAATATGACTATATAAACCTTTAGAGATAGTAAGCAGTAAAACAGTGAAGTCTCTAACATTTAAAAAAAAAAAAAAAAAGTGGGAAAATGGATTTAAAAGATAATGGATTATTTCCACAAACTTTTTGAAGCATGCCCTTGTATTTTTAATGGAGAAATTTAACTTCAGGCAATTTGGTCGTCAATTCATTTCCTAAAAGAATTATTAAGATGAAGACTGACATTCCCACCATCCAACTTCCACAAAGCCTGACTGTGCATACAGTAACAGTCCATGAAAAAGTGTTCAGAAAGATACGCACTTTAAATGGATGTTTTCATCAAAGTCCATCCAGCCTAGAGCTCAGGGAGGGTTAAAAGGCAGAAGCATTGCCCGGAGGTGATTTTGTCATAACCGTTAATTAATTATGTAGGTATTTATTTATTTCATGTCTTTCCTCTCCAGGGAACCTGTGCCCCACAGTTCAGTTTTCTTGACATTTTCCCAAAAGTCACATGCAGACCTCCAAAAGAGGTGATAGACATGGGGCTGAACCCTGAATCAAGCCACAGAGACCCAGGAATGGATCAGAGAGAGTTCAGCAGTGAAACATTCCAAAGACCATACCAATATTTAAAACGATTCCATCAAAAACAAAACCTGGACACGTTTCAGTACCAAAAAGGCTTTATTGAAGACTCACCGGAGGAATGTCTCCAGCATTTCTTGATTTACTGTGGGGTGATGGACCCATCATGGTCAGAGCTTCGAAACTTTGCTCGGTTCCTGAATTATCAGCTCAAAGACTGTGAGGCCTCTGTCTTCTGTAACCCTGAGTTTACTAAAGATGCACTGAGGGGCTTCAAGAACTTTGTGGTTACGTTCATGATTTTTATGGCGAGAGATTTTGCCACACCAACCCTGAACACACTGGACCAAAGCCCAGGGAAGTGTATAGTTAACATGGACGGTGTCAGAGAAGAAGACCTGGCTCCTTTCACTCTGCGGAAGAGGTGGGAGTCAGAGCCCCATCCATATGTTTTCTTCAACGGTGACCACATATCCATGACATTCATTGGCTTCCATCTGCAGGAAAACCGAAACCAAAGCATTGATGCCATCAATCACTTGAATAAGCAGGTAATCAAGAAAAACGTCATGACGCTGGAACTGTACCAGGACTTGAAGAATCAGAGGGTGCGTTTCAATGTTGACTTTGATCAATTGCCCAGACATGAGAAGCTTGAAAAGCTCTGCCTGGCATTAGGAATCCAGTGGGCCATTGATCCTGATGAAACCTATGAGCTCACGATAGACAATATGCTGAAGATCCTGGCCATCGAGATGCGGTTCCGATGTGGGATCCCCGTTGTCATCATGGGAGAAACTGGCTGTGGGAAAACCAGGCTCATCAAATTCCTTAGTGACCTGTGGCGTGGGGGTATTGATGCTGAAACTATGAAGTTGGTCAAAGTCCATGGGGGAACGACAGCAGACATGATCTACGCCAAAGTCAGGGAGGCAGAAAAGATCGCTATGTACAACAGGAGACATCATCAGCTTGACACCATCTTGTTCTTTGACGAAGCCAACACAACAGAGGCCATCAGCTGTATCAAAGAAGTTCTGTGTGATCGCACGGTGAATGGCGAGCCCTTGGCTGAGAACTCTGGTTTGCACATCATCGCAGCCTGCAACCCCTACCGGAAACATTCCCAGGAGATGATCTGCCGTTTGGAGTCAGCTGGGTTAGGGTACAGAGTTAGTGCGGAGGAGACAGAAGAGAAGCTTGGCTCTATTCCTCTGAGGCAGTTAGTTTACCGAGTCCACGCTCTCCCACCAAGCATGATTCCTCTAGTATGGGACTTTGGACAACTGAATGATGTCACTGAAAAGCTCTATGTTCAACAAATTGTCCAGAGACTAGTTGAATCCATGGAGATAAAGCAAAACGAGATATGTGTGATCACAGAAGTGCTTTCTGCCTCTCAGGGTTTCATGAGGGAAACAGACAACGAGTGTAGCTTTGTCAGCCTTAGGGATGTGGAACGCTGTGTGAAAGTTCTCAGATGGTTTTATGACCACAGTGAAATGCTCTTGTTAGAGCTGGAATCCTCCCGTACATCAGGTGTCCAACAATCGCTGAGAAACCCCGTCCTCTGGTCTCTGGTGCAGGCAGTTGGAGTATGTTACCACGCCTCTTTAGAAAAGAAAGAATTGTATCGCCAAGCCATTTGTAGGTTTCTTCCGGAACCATACAATGACAGCAAAGTTATACTGGAGGAAATAATTGAAACTCAGGATCTTTTTCTAAAAGGCGTATCACTGAGGAAAACCATTGCCAGGAACTTGGCTTTGAAGGAGAATGTCTTCATGATGGTGATCTGCATTGAGCTGAAGATTCCTCTCTTCCTGGTGGGAAAGCCTGGCAGCTCCAAATCCCTTGCCAAGACCATTGTGGCTGATGCTATGCAAGGCCAGTCAGCTTCCTCCAGTCTCTTCCGGAAGTTGAAGCAGGTCCACCTGGTGTCATTCCAGTGCAGCCCACACTCGACCCCCCAGGGGATCATAGGCACCTTCAAGCAGTGTGCCCGCTTCCAGCAGGGCAAGGACTTGCAGCAGTATGTGTCCGTGGTTGTATTAGATGAGGTTGGGCTTGCTGAAGATTCCCCCAAGATGCCCCTGAAGACTCTGCACCCCCTGTTGGAAGACGGCTGTATTGAAGATGATCCTGCCCCCCATAAGAAGGTTGGCTTCATAGGCATTTCCAACTGGGCCCTGGACCCTGCCAAGATGAACCGGGGCATTTTTGTGTCACGTGGCAGGCCCAATGAGAAAGAGCTCATAGAGAGTGCCAAGGGAATTTGCCACTCAGACACTCTAATTCGAGACAGAGTCCACGGGTACTTTGTCTCCTTTGCCAGAGCCTATGAAACAGTGTGTAAGACGCAAGACAAGGAATTCTTCGGGCTTCGTGACTACTATAGCCTCATCAAAATGGTCTTTGCTATGGCCAAAGCTTCCAATAAAGAGCCTTCCCCTCAAGACATTGCACACGCCGTCCTTAGGAACTTCAGTGGCAGAGACGACATCCACGCTTTGGACATTTTTATGGGCAATTTACCTGAGGCAGAACGTGCTAAAGATGTCAGCACCATTCAGCTGATCCAGCAGAATATTTATGGTGATCATTTAAAGGGGTCTAGTAGCGAATCAGAAGATACTGAGTGTCGCTATTTACTTGTGCTGACCAAAAATTATGTGGCCCTGCAGATCCTCCAGCAGACATTCTTCAAGGATAACCAGCAGCCAGAGATTATTTTTGGTTCCAGCTTTCCAAAGGATCAGGAGTACACGCAGGTCTGCAAAAATATCAACCGTGTGAAGATCTGCATGGAAACTGGCAAGATGGTGGTCCTCCTCAATCTGCAGAACCTGTACGAGAGCCTTTACGATGCGCTCAACCAGTACTACGTCTATCTGGGTGGCCAGAAGTATGTGGATTTGGGCCTGGGGACCCATCGTGTCAAGTGCCGGGTTCACCCAGACTTCCGCTTGATCGTCATTGAAGAGAAAGATGTTGTATACAGACATTTTCCCATTCCACTCATCAATCGGCTGGAGAAACACTATCTGGACATCAACACTGTGTTGGAGAATTGGCAGAAGCGCATTGTGGAGCAACTCCAGGCCTGGGTAGAATGTTTCATCCGTGTGAAAGCAGATCATTTCCACGCCAAACACAAATACAGCCCCTCTGATGTCTTCATTGGGTATCACTCTGACACATGCGCCTCTGTGGTACTTCAGGTCATAGAGAGGCAAAACCATAGGGACTTGTCGAGTGAAGTCTACCAGACGGTACTGGAGGAAGCCAAACTGATCCTGCTGGGCTGTGCCACTCCTGATGCTGTGGTTCGGCTGAGCACGTCCTCGCTAGGGGGGTTCATGGCCCAGTCACTATCACAAGAATACTATCACAAGCAGCAGCACAATTCCTTTGCCGATTTCCTTCAGACTCAGCTTCACATGATAAATCTGGAACGTCCTGTCATCATCTTCACAGAGGTGATTATCTTCGTACATTTTTTATTTTTCTCCTATTTCACCTAAGCTTTCATGGATCCCTAGTATCCAGGATTCAAGAATGTTTTTGAATTCAGTGTATGGTAATTATACTTGGTTACGTGGAGACTTTTGGCTCCTGTAAATGTTGAATATGATGAGAGCCAAGCTAATATATATTTAAGTGGTTTTGAGCCAGTTTAGATCCAGTACTCTGTGCAGACTGCTACGTACATCATTTACTTCAGCGAGGCACTGAGCTGAGGCTATTGGGGCTATTAAAACCCACTTGCACTTTTCTGTCTTTGGCCAGTTGGCAGTATAAGGTGGACAAACAAACATAGCAACAGGTAGTCAGTGTCCTGTGAGAAATGCTATGCAGACAGGCAAGGAGGATCAAGAGGTCAGATGAGCCTTTCTTTGGAGAGATGTCTTGGAGCAGAGCAGAGCAGTATGGCTAGGAGAACATGTGGTTGCTCAAGGGCCTCAGGTAGCAAAAGTGTTGAGAGAAACAATGTATTGTGTACAGGACACAGAGGGGCATCACTGAAGAGTGTCAGAACTCAAGGCTATGAGTGCTGGCAGATGAAGCTGAACCATCATGGGAGATAGTGCTATGAGGGGCCGTCTCAGGTGCACCAGGAACTTAGAGGGGCGTCGTTGAGGTGTGTGCCTTTTCATTGTGTCCCACTGCCTGGGAGATGGCTACATCAAGTCTGAATAATGACTGATAGACACATCTGGAGACAGGAGACTGCTGTATCAGTCCAGGCAAAATGGCAGAGGAGGGGTGGGATTGAGAAATTGTTAGAACTTAATAACCAATTCTATCCAGGGGCTGGGTGACCGAAGAGTCTAGAGGTGACTTATTAGATTCTTCCTTAGGTGACTAGTGCTGTGGTTAAACAAGACAAGAAATCCAGGAATGCTTAACCAGTTTGGGGGTGGTTGTGGTGGCTGTGTGCCGTGGAGTCGGTTCCGACTCATAGCGACCCTGTACAGGGTTTCCGAGGCTGTAAATCTTTATGGGAGCAGAACACCTCATCTTTCTCCCGCAGAACAGCTGGTAGTTTCGAACTGCTTACCTTGCGGTTCACAGCCCGATTCGTAACCTATACGCTACCGGAGTTCTTTGAGGTAATGGTAAATTCCATTTGGGATAGGTTTTGATGCATATAACATCCACATATCCATGTCCACCATGCAGTTTGACAGGAATCTGAGCCCAAATGTAGGATGTGAGCTGGGGATAGACATAAGCCCTTATGTGTGTGTGTTAAGTGCCGTCGAGTCGATTCTGACCCATAGCAACCCTGTATAGGGTTTCCAAGGAGCAGCTGGTGAGCTTGAACTACCAACCTTGCAGTTCAAACAGCTTTGCCATCTGACACATTAGCCCACAGCGCCACACCAGGACTCCGACATCAGCACTTAGGAGTGTCTAAGTGTTGGCCGTGGAGAGGGACTGGCAGCCATGGAAACGCAGGGAACTGCTGGTGGCTAAGCCATTGAAGGTTTGGAGCAAGATTACAAAGAACAAGTGGCATTTGTGCCCAGTCCCAGTGAATCCACAGGATTTTAAGAGGCCCCAAGCAGGCAGTGACACTGGGAGAAGGAAACTTGGACATCATGGCAGAAACAGTCTTACCCTCTGTAAGAGGCCGTTTTGTACTGTGGGTTTGTTTGCCTGAGCTCCATCTGTTTTTGAAAGACTCCTTGGGTTTCGAGTCTTTTCTGTCTTGGCACCAATGACACAATGCTGAGTACATAGAAGAACTTTATCTTGGAAGATGTGCCGCTTTTACATGAATCCTCACAAATAACTTGCATTTCCCAACTTTGCAGATCACCACTTTCTCCCGACTTCTCACCAATCATGACTGTGGGGTGTTGGAATCCGAGGTGAAGGACAAGGCTCCAAGGCCCACCATCCTGTCCTTGCAACAGTATGACACAGAGTACTCCTTCCTCAAAGATGTCCGGTGAGGGTCCCGTGTTCCCCATCATTGCTATATCGCGGGAGTCCCTGGGTGGTACATCTGCTAATGAAAGGTTGGAAGTTCGAGTCTATCCAGAGGCACCTCAAAAGAGACCTGGTGATCTACAGTCATGGAAACCCTATGGAGGCCAGTTCTACTCTGACACACCTGGGGTCTCCATGAATTGGATTCCACTCAGTGGCAATGGTGACTGTGTGGCTGCAGCAGTCCTGGGTACTGTCACCAGCATTGGTTAGTGAGCACTGAGGACATGGCACTGAAAGGACAGGTGGACAGTTCCTCAGTGTCTGTCCCTCTCATGTCCCTGATCCTCTGCAACTCAGTACCGGTCTCAAACACCGTTCCTAAAACCATTGTCCTTGTATCAGGTTGTTGTTAAGTGCTGTTGAGTCAGTTCCGACCCATAGTGACCCTCTATAGGGTTTCCGAGGAGTGGCTGGTGAGCTTGAACCCCCGACCTTGCAGTTCAAACGGCTTTGCAGTCTGCGCATTAACCCGCAGCACCACCCCAGGACTCTGATTGGGAAGTATTTATTAGGGATTTTTTTACTCTGTTAGACTGTCTATTCATCTTCTACAGGAAAATACCAACTGGATAGTGTGTTCTGTATAATCTTCATATTTCCATCACTATTGGGGATATTCCTACCTTTTTTTTTTAAGACAGAGAATTCACTTGGATAATTTTCCTTTCTTTTTCAGAAACTGCCTAACCAATAAAGCCAGATGTAAAATCCTCGTTATTCAAACAGATTTTGAAGATGGGATTCACAGCGCTCAGCTCACTGCCTCTGCTAAGTGTGTTTCTAATTGTTGTTGTTTTTTAACAAACTAAATAGGAAACTTGAAATTCATTCAGGAACTCCTAGAGAAAACATTGTTGTTGTTAACTGCTGTCGAGCTGGGTCTGACTCATAGCGACCCTGTATAGAATTTCTGAGGAGTAGCTGGTGAGTTTGAACTGCCAACCTTAGGGCTCAAATAAACCTGCGGTCCAGTACTTTATCCATATAATAAATATAAAAACAAAGAAACTAAGAAGTGAGAATAAGAAACTTCTCCCTTTTTTATTTCCCCAAACATGGACTAGAGAAACAGCAGGTTGAACTTCTCAAAAATGTAAGGGCAGTTGATAAGCCGAAGGCAGTAAAAGGACAGAAGTGTAAATAAATATTAGGAATACAAGAACACCCTTGATGCATAGGTTTTCAGATACACTTGGTAATTGTCAGTTCTGAATTAAATAACTTGAATTTACTGTAAATTATCGTATTTGTAGGAGAAGGCTGATACTCTTCAAATGAACTCTGTTTCTTATCTCTTAATATTAAAGTAAAAATGCTTTCTGTACTGGAATCCATATTTCATTTCAGGGATGATTAGATCCTAGTAGGAAGCACTGTGGTCCTTGGTGGTGTGAGGGAATTGCATTGTCCACAGATCTCTGGTTCCTGAAATGGGACGGTCAACTAGGCTTCCCTTAGTGTGGGCAGCTCAAGCTCACGGAGGATGGGAAGATAGAGTGTCTAGCTGATACAAGAATGTCACTGTAGAGCCAAGGGACATCAACTGGATGAGAACTTTCACTCACTCTAACAAAAGAAAAGATGAAGATGGGGAAGGGTGCAAAATTTATTTAAAGCAGAACCCAAAACCAAAATCATGTGAGAATGTGATCATTGAACACTGTAGCTAGTGGGATACCCTCCAGCCAGCTCACAACTTTGCTTTGTTTCTTACGTAGGTATGCTGCTATAAATGAAATCAACAAGATCCAGATAAACAAGGGCTGTATCTTGGTCTATTTCATCACAAAACTCTCCCGGATGGGAAGTGGGTCGTCCTATGTGGGATTCCACGGAGGTAGGACCAAAATATTAGTCAAGATAGTGGTTTAAATAAAGTTTATATTATTTCACATTTGATACTAGCTGTGCAAGCCTGAATTAGAATGTTAACTTCAATATATGTTTTGTATGGAATTTGATTTTTTTTACTGCTAATTTACTATAAAAAAACAACACCACCCAAATCTCTAAACCCTCCTCTTTGGATTCAGTGCTAGAAGATATAGAATGTCCTTTGGTTTACTTGTAGCTCAACGCTTGATTATTCTCAGTCAAGATGGGATGCCATTTATCATGTGGATCATTGAGAAAAGTGTCACTATTGACACTTTCTGCGTATATCTGGGGCGGGGGTGGGGTGGGGAGGAAGTGCTATCTGAAAATCTCCCTTTATTGAGTAATAACTAGAAATAATAGTGGGAGCCACACTTGGGAACATCTCCCACCCATTTATTAGTTATGACATAGCAAATATGAGGGGGCTTCAAAAAGTTTGTGGTAAAATGGATTAAAGAAAATGGAATTTTCTCATGAACTTTTTGAAGCCCTTCATATAATAACAGACACAGAAAGAAAAATAAACTTCAGTCAGTTCTTCCAACCAGCTCTCCAGTTAGCACTGTTCGGTGACGCCGGATGTTCAGCTGCTGTCTGTGTCAGTTTGCTCTAGGCGTTAGAGGTAGGATAGAGATCCCTCCCTTAGCAACAGATGATTTAAGCATCAGGACTTAGAGCATGGTCCTGCATGTGAGTGGCAAGAGCAGCTTAGAAGAGACCTGAGGAGACCCTGGGGGCCTTTCTGTCTCACAGGGCTGTGGCAGTCTGTGCACATTGACGACCTCCGCAGATCCACCTTCATGGTTTCCAATGTGACTAAACTACAGAATGTCTCCATCAGCCAACTGTTCAAGCCACAGGGCACATCTGATGGTGAGTTTTTACTTGATGTCTTTGGGGATATAACACAGTAGATGTGGACCAACAGGCAGTACTGTGGGTGCCGCAGTGCACTGTGGGAGCTGGCAGGCAGGACCACCCAGCCTTAATGCCCGCTATCTCAGGACATTTGCTGAACTGATGGGTTTGACCATAGAGTGATCACAGCCCCATCTCCTGCTTCCCAAGGCCAGGCAGAAGGGTCTGGTTCACTGGACTCAGATCTTTGTAGAAAGGAGCTTTGGAATGTGTTTGTAAGTTCTGTTTGTCTTGGCTCCTGTATCAGAGCCCAGAATGAGTGGGTGAACTTGAGGCTTGTCCGTATGACAAATGTCGCCTTGTTTGCGGACCCCTGTGGTTCCCCTTTGGGTAAGCCTGCAGAGGTAACACCTAACTAAGCGCTTACACTCGCAGGAAGTGTTGCTAGTGCTCCCGGTGTCGCTGTCTGACAGTCACCTGATTGTCTCTGCTCTTATTTGCAGTCGAGATGGGACACAGGGCAGAGGCCCACAGCAAGAATGAGGAGATGGAAACAGATAGGAATGGACCAGGGGAAGAGGCAGAGGAGGAAATGGAAACGGAGAGCTCCGAGGCAGTGGAGGGTGACGTCTCTGGGCCAGGAAGCAGTGAGGTAAGCACCAGCTCTCCAGGACTCCCAGGGTCCAGTCTGTTATCTTTACTATTCCCCACCCACTAAAGATATGTGGAGTCCTTAGATGGAGGTTAATTTGCTGGGTCCAAACAGCAGCCTCTGAAGAAAGATCTGATCAGTCTCCTCTGAAAGCTCAGCCAGGGAAGGAAAGCCCTGTGGAGCACAGTTCTGTCCTGATACACAGTCACCATGAGTCAGAGTCGACCCAGTGGCAGCGGGTTCTGGTGGTGGTATTACTACTGTGCCACTGAGTTGGTAACTACTCATCGTGACCGTGCAGGTCGGAGTAGAACTGCTCATCGGGTTTTCTAGGGCGAAATCGTTACAGGAGTATAGTGCTTGGTCTTTTCTTCTGATGAGCAGCTGGTGGATTTGAACTGGTGACCTTTCAGTCAGAAGTTGAGCACTTAACCATTGAGCCACCATGGCTCCTTTTGGAATTGGTGTTAGTACTCGCTGTTTCGGGAGGCCTCCTAGTAGCTTCGCTCTGTTCCTTGATCACGGTTTCTAAATCCCTAACTGAGCAGCATGCTGTAGTTGGTTATCTGGGGCTGTGGGTGGCCCATGGGGTGTCGCTAGCGGTGAGTCAGCAGTGGCATCGGTATATGAAGCCCCACTTGCACTTCCTGCTTGCTGACCTTGAGACCGCCCCCTCACATGATTGTTCCGATGGCTTCAGGTCCTGGACACCACCAGACTCCTGAGCAGCTGTGTGCAGAGTGCTGTGGGCATGCTCAGAGACCAGAACGAGTGTTTTTCACGCAATATGAGGAGAGTCGAGATTCTTCTCAGCCTCCTGAGTGAAGACGATGAATTCAGAGGTAGGACCCTCACCCTCTTCTTTTGTATCTCCACTGTGGGCTCTCATTCCATCAATGTATGAGGTGCCTTTCAGTCCTCCAGGACTCCTGGACACAGCTGACTCAGAGGGTATCCAGGAACATCTCTGGGAGTTCGCTCTAGAATTGGACTTGCCAAAGCAAAGGCTGTCTCCCTGTTAATAGAGGGGTCCTGCCAGCTTTTCTGAGCACACAACCCAGGGCCCCCAGGATCTGTTGATGGAATGTCTCCTGTTTCCTGACAGCCTCGTTCCTGCGTGTCTCCAAAGAGCGCCTCTATTTTCTGTTGAAGAAGCAGGAGGAGAACACATATGATCCAAAGGAATGGGTAGTACGGGAAGCCTCCAATCAGGATGCCCTCCAAGAGACAGGCACATTCAGGTACTATGACGAGACGCAGTAAGTCGTGGCTTAAAGGTGGTGCTGGAGAATTGGACTCTCCTGCCCACCTCTTCTCCCAACCTGGGAAGTGTGGTGACATGCTTCTTTATAAAATGTGCAGGAATTCTAAGGTTTAATTTTTATCCCCTTATCTTTTTAAAAAACATTTTCGTGTGAATTGGATTACTACAGAGTCCATCAGATTTACATTCAGCAATCTGCACACATTTTGTTTCATGTTATCGAATGCAATCCCTGCACTTCATTCCTCTACTTCTTCCCTATGGTGCCCGTTCCATTCCTCCTAACGCTTTCTGCCTTCGGAACTTTGGCCTTGTGCAAATGCTGCACTTTGGATCTCAAATGGTTTGTTCTAAGGGGTGCATACCTCCCTAGAAGTGCAGGTTTCCCTTACAATTTGACTGTTGTTTGGCTGAAAATTGAGCGGTGTGTGTTTGTGTGTATGTGTGTGTGAGTTCAGCTCGAAACCTGAAGGGTAGTTAAAAGCCATCATCTTAGGGTCTTAGGGCTTCCACCTGTTTCTAACCAACAAGTCAGCCCGTTTTTGTTGTTGTTGCTTTGATTTTGATTTTGATTTTGAGCCACATTTTTCTTCCACTCTTAGCAAGGACCTTCTAGATGTGACCCTTTCAGAGCACTTGGTAGTGGTTTTCATGGTTTAGGGCTGTGTCGGCTGAAACATCCAAGTTTGTCATAGTTGCTGTGATGTTGTGGTCTGTGTCAGCAGTATTTTACATATCAGTAGTGTTACCCATAGTAGGGAGGGTTCAATGGAGCTTACAGACTCACACTAGGAAGAAGGACGAGATGGTCCACTTCTGAATGGTCAGCCACTGACCACTTTACAGGTAATAGTGGAACATTGTTAGATAGAGTGATGGGAGATGAGTCCCTCAAGCTGTCTCCTAAAATAGACTGCTTTTTTTTTGTGTGTGTGGCGAATCTTGTTATTCTTTTTTTTTTGTTGTGTTGCGCTTTTCAATGTGAAAAATTTAAAAAAAAAGGTTGTAAATATCCAATCATGGAATGTACCAAGTATGGGGCTAGGAAAATTGAAAATTGTTAAAAATGAAATTGAATACATAAAGATCAATATCCTAGGCATTAGTGTCCTGAAATGGACTGGTATTGACCATTTCGAACTAGACAATCATATGGTTTACTATGCCAGGAATGGCAAATTCATGAGGAACGGCTCGCATTCATCAGCAAAATGAACATTTTAAGATCTACCTTGAAGTACAGTGCTGTCTGTGAACAAGTGATTTCCATATATCTACAAGGAAATCCAGTTAATATTCAAATTTATGCATTAACCACTAAAGCCAGTGACAGAGAAATTGAAGAATTCGCCCACCTCTGCAAGGAGCTCTGGTAGCGTAGTGGTTACAAACTGAATTGTGCACCGCAAGGTCAGCAGTTCGAAACTACCAGCTGTTCTGCAGGAGAAAGATGAGGCTTTCTGCTCCCGCAAAGATTTACAGCCTTAGAAACCCTGTACAGGATGATTATGAGGCGAACCGACTCCACGGTACATAACCACCACCACCACCCACCTCTGCAGTCTGAAACTGATCAAACCTGTAACAAGATACATTGATAAATACTAGTGATTAGAATGTGAAAACTGGAAACAAAGAGGAAGGATCAGTAGTTGGAAAATGTAAATGATGATAGAAATTGCATGGTAGAATTTTGCAAGACCAATTGCTTTAATTGTTAATACATTAAAAAAACACACAAATAGGGACTGTACACATGGATCTCACTAAATGAAATTCACAGGAATAAAATTGGCTACATATTTAGAAAGCCACAATGGAGAAGCTCAATATCATCAGCTAAACCAAGGCCCAGGGCCGAATGTGGATCATATCATCAGTTGCTCCTTACACAACCTGGAGCTGAAGAAAATGAAACCAAGTCCATGAGAGCCATGATGTAACCTTGGGTATATTCCATTTGAATTTAAAGACCAACTCTTGAGTAGATTTGACATATTGTACGCTAATGATCAAAGACCAGATGAATTGTGCGATGACATCACAAACATCAAACATAAAGAAAGCGAAAGGTCATTAAGAAGACAGTAAAAAATTAAAGACCAGAATGGCTGTCTGAAGAGACACAGAACTGTGACTGGAAAAAATGAGAACGTAACAGCTGAACAGAAAACGTCAAAGTGTAGCTGGAGAAGAAACAGTATTATCATGAAATGTGCAAAGACCTGGAGAAAACTAACTGCAAGTTGGAGGTTCAAGCCCACTAGCTGCTCCTTGGAAACCTTATACTGGGTCGGAATCTACTAGATGGCACTTATCAACAACAACTTTGTGGTTGAAGCTTGAGATGTTCAGCTGAAAATGTGTTTCCTTTGTCCTATAATGAAATTTGTTGCTTGTGAAGTAATACTACTACCTCCTGTCTCCAAATTTTCTTCTCTTTCCAGTTCATGTCAAAGCCCCAAAATTGTAAATTGCAGATATTCACTTTCTTTTTTCAGCTCATTGCTTGTAGATGTGAGGCTTAGCTTTTCTTCAATTTCCTTCCCAGTTTTCTAAACAGCTCCCTGAGTCTGTTCAATTGCACATTGGGCTCTATGACGTTGTAACGAAGAGAACACATCCTAAGAATTGCAAACACAGTTCTGATCCACCTGAAGTATATTTTTCAAGAACATTTGAATAACCCTTATGTTCAAATGGAGCACCACAGTAACCATCATTTGAACCTGAAAATCACTTTATTTTGGCTCTGAGTGTGAATCTGCTGATCCAAGTATTTTAGCCCATCCAAACAGACTTTCCATTCACGCAACAGCTGGTAGACGTCTTCCTAAATACCCCATGTCCTTATATCTTTACCATAAAACAAGACACACACACACACATATAAATGGTTTAGCATTATTCCAAAATCAAGACTCTGCCACCTGGAATTCAAGGAGGTGCCAGTGAGTACCCGAGAAGCACCGGCTCCACCGCTTGGTGGCCATGTGTCAAGATGAGAGGCTCAGTATTGATTGGGGGCCTGGTCCCCTAGCTTCTCCCAGGCCCAGACACTGTACTGCCTCCCAGTTCTGCCCCATAGGCTCTGCAGGTGAAGCTGCCGTCCCAGCAGGAAAAACTTGGTGATCTTTGATGTGACTCTACTGTTTATGGCTAAGGGTTTAAACTTTGTAGTTGAGGTCTTTAACATCTTCAAAACATTGTTAACAGAGGACCTGACCCAGAGAAGCAGTGATGCCTGAGATGGAGGTAGAGACGATGATGTGCAGAGATGGAGCAGCGCGGGGCTTTAGACAGAGAGAGGGAGAGGGGCTGTGTGCTGACGACCAAGGGACAGGCTTGTAGGGTATACCCTTTGGTTGGTTGATGATGCATGGAGGGGACTGTAACCAGGGCAATGAAACGATATAAGATAGGATGAATGTAAAGCTAATGTTCTCCCGTGTAAACTATCACATAATTCACAATAAAACATTAAACAAAAGCCATTGTTAACAAAAATGGCCATCAACTCCTTTATACCTACATCACAGTTCACTTATGTGTGTAAAACCCTGTAAAGAAGGTGTCAGTTATTTCTCCTCAAATCATTGTGAGGTTCCTTCCTTCTGGTGACTGTAGGTTTATCTTGCTGCTTCTTTCCTAATTGTTGGAGGTGTTGGGTTAAGGTGTTGCTTTTGGATGTTCTTATTTGATATGCAAATACTTTATTAAAGAACATAAAAGTCATACATATGGACCTCACCAGATGGAATACACAGAAATCAAATTGCCTACATCTTTGGTATGAGACGGTGGAGAAGCTCCATATTATCGGCCCAAACAAGGCCTTGAGCAGATTGTGGGACAGACCATCGATTACTCACATGCAAGTTCAGGCTGAAGCTGAAGAAAATGAAAACAAGTCCACGAGAGTCAAAATATGACCTTGAACGTATGTCACCTGAATTTAGAGATCCTATAAGGAGTGGATTTGATGCATTAGATATTAAAGACTGAAGACCAGAAGAGTTGTGGGATGACATCAAGAACATCATAACAGGAAGAAAACAAAAGGTCATTAAGAAGACAAGAAAGAAAGAAATACTAAAATGAATGTCAGAGGAGACTCTGAAACTTGCTCTCCAGCGTAGAGATGCTAAATCAAATGGAAGAATGAGGAAGTCAAAGGACTGACGAGAAAATTTCAAAAGGCAGCTTGAGACGACAAAGTCAAGTATTACAATGAAATGTGCTGGGGTAAAAAAAAAAAACCAAAAGGGCAAAACATACTCTGCATTTCGCTAAGCTGAAGGAACTGAAGTAAAAGTTTCAAGCCTTGATTTGAAATATTGAAGGATTTTATGGGCAAAATACTGAATAATGTAAAAAAAAACATCAAAGGAAGATGGAAGAAATACACAGAGTCACGGTACCAAAAAGAAGTGGTTGATGTTCAACAATTTCAAGAGATAGCATATAAGTAAAAGCCAGTGGTACTGAAGAAAGAAGTCTAAGGGGCATTGAAGGTGTTGGTAAAGAACAAGGCTCCAGGAATTGATGGAATACAAATCGAAATCTTTCAGCAAACTGACGTAGCACTCACTTATCTACCTCACCAACTAATTGGAAGACATTCATATTTGTGCCCATTCCAAAGAGAGGTGACCTAACGGAATGCAGAAGTCATCTGAAAAGATCATTAATATCACATGTTAATAAAATGTTGCTAAAGATAATACAAAAACAGCTGCAACAGAGAACTTCCAGAAATTCAGGCTAGATTCAGAAGAGGACATGGAATGATGAATATCATTGCTGACGTCAGATGGATCTTGGCTGAAAGCAGAGAATACCAGAAAGATGTTTACCCGTGTTTTATTGACTAAACAAAGGTTCTTGACTCTGGATCATGACAAGCGATGGAGAACATTGCAAAGAATGGGTATTCCACACCACTGAGTTGTGCTCATGACAAACCTGTACATAGACCAAGAGGCAGTTGTTCAGACAAAATGGAACAATGAATGGTTTAAAATCAGGAAAGATGTGCACCAGGGTTGTATTCTTTCACCATATTCATTCAGTCTTTGTGCTGAGCAAAGAATCTGAGAAACTGGATTATATGAAAAAAAAGCATAGCGTCGGGACTGGAGGAAGACTCATTAATAATATGCATTATGCCAAAGATTCAACTTAACTTGCTAAAAGCAAAGAGGACTTAAAATACTTTACTGATGAAGATCAAAGATCACAACCTTCGGTATAGATTGCACCTCATTGTAAAGAAAACAAAAATCCTCACAACTGGTTCAATAAATAACATCATGATAAATGGAGAAAAGATTGACATTTTCAAAGACTTCATTGTTGGATCTACTATCAACACTCATGAAAGCATTAGGAAAATCTGCTTTACAACACTTCTTTAAAGTGTTCAAGAGCAAAGATAGCAGTTTAAGAACTAAGGTGCACCTGACCCAAGTCATGGCATTTTCAATAGCTTCAATTGCATGCCAAAGTTGGTCAGCGAACAAGGAAGACCGTAGAAGAATTGATGCTTTTGAGTTATAGTGTTGGAGAAGAATATTAAAAGGACTTCCAACTGCCAGAACAACAAACCAATCTGTGTTGGAAGAAGTGTAGCCAGAATGCTCCTTAGAAGCCAGGATGGCAAAACTTTGTCTCTAATACTTCAGACATATTATCAGGAAGGACCAGTCTCTGGAGAAAGCCATCATGCTTGGCAAAGTGGAGGGTCAGTGAAAAAGAGGACGTCCCCAACAGAATGAATTATCACAGTGGCAGCAACAATGGGCTCAAGTGTAAGGATGATTGTGATGGTGATCCAGGACCAAACAGTGTTTCATTGTGTTGTCCATAAACTTACTGTGAATTGGAACCAACCTGATGGCACCTAATAGCAATGTATGCATGTGTTTATTATATAAATTTCTCTCTGAGCATATACCTCTGCTGTGCACCAAAGGTTTTGGTATATTATGTTTACATTCTTATTTGATGCAAGTAATTTTTACTCCGTTTTCAATTTCTTCTGTTACCCAGTAGGTTTTAAGCAGGGAGTGTTATTCAGTTTCCATGTATTTGATTTGTTTCCCTTGATCTTCCTATTCTTGATTTCTAATTTTACAGTGTTGTGATCTGAGATGTTTTGTAGTATTTTGATATTTGTAAACTTACTGATACTTGTTTCGTGGTCTAACATAGGGTCTATTCTGGAGAAGATTCCAGGTGCACCGGCAAAGAATGTACATGGTGCTGTAACTGGGTGAAGCTTGGGGGGGGGGGGGTCAAGTTGGTTGATTGTGTTGTTTAGTTTTTCTATGTCTTTGTTGAATTTCTTTCTAGTTGATTTTGTCCTTCATTGAAAGTAGTGTATTCAAGTCTACTACTGTTGTTTTATAGTTGTCTATTTCTCTTGTCAGATTTTTTATTGTTGCTAAGTGTCATCTAGTCAGTTCCAGCTCATAGCAACCCGGTATAGGGCTTCTGAGGAGTAGCTGGTGGGCTTGAACCACCAGCTTCATGGTTAGCAGTACATTTATTCTACAGTGCCAAACCAGGAACCCCCTTTAGCTTTGTTAGAATTTAGTTTATGTATTTTGAGGTTTTTAATTGGGTGTATAGCTATTTAGTATGATTATGTCCTCTTGTTCAATTGTCTCTTTTGTTTTTGTTTCAAAATCTAGTTTATCAGAAATTCATCTTGCCACTCCTGCTTTTTCTTGGTTGCCATTTATTTGTAATATTTTTTCCCATCACTTGATTTTTAGTCTGTTTTTTTCATTGTGTCTAAATTGTGTCTCTTGTAGAGAACATAGTGATGGATCCCATTTTCTTATCCATTCTGCTGTCATTTGACCGATACATTTAATCCATTAGCTTTCAGTGTAATTATGGAGAGACTGAGTTTATAAATTTATGCAGTCATTTTGCTGTGTGTTTTTCTGTGTGGTGCTAGCTTTTTTTTCAAACTACAAGATGAATCTAAATGGTGGTTATTTTAAGAGTTGGCTGTACTTTTGTCTCTCTCCTTTTGTATGTGAATAGAGCACATATGCCTTATCGGATGGCAAACATTCACTAGCTTGTCAGAAACCCCTGAAGTGGATGCAGTTTTACGTCATTAAATTGAGACAGTGACATGCAGGGAGGGAACAGAATTGATCTCCCCAGGCCTTCTGCATGAGGTAACGGTGGACTCAGAAAGAGAACCCAGGAGGGTTCCTTTATCATCTGTGGTCTTTTCTCTGTAAAACCTTGACCCCTCCTTCGATATGAAGCCTTGGTGACCTCTGACGGGGTCATGTGTTGTGGAGGAAGAAGGGTCTGCTCTGGGTTCCAGAAGAAGGTTGTTCCGACCCCTGGCTGGCAGTCTCATCTCAGACAGGTGACTTACTCACTTACTCACTCTGGCTCTCTACCTCCTTTGAGGCCCTTCCAGGTCCAGCTTCTCCATCGGTGCCTGAATTGGCTTTGGGCACAGGCCTTTGTGTGGTCAGCAGGAGGGGATAGGATTAATACCCCCACTAAATGGAAAGTGGGAGTTTATTGTCTCCTTCCATTTTCTTCTTAATTTCTTTCTTAAGTATACCTCCTTTAAAAGATTAGATACTTAAAAATAGTTTACTTTCCTTGGTTATGCCTTATGGCTTTTATTCATACTTTTAAAGTTCTTAGTCTCCCCTTTTAATGACCACCCCTTCAGTTACTGAACTTCCAAGTTACAATGTACTGGGGCTGTCCTCTCTTCATGGTTGCACTAAATCTGGGTTTCTCTCTCTTCTGTGCTGCAGGAATACCCTCTGGAAGCGGGTCCAGACCGTGGTGACCCCTCTCCTGGCCAGTATAATATCTTTCATCGACAGAGATAGCAACCTTGAGCTACTGGTTAATCCAAAATTTCCACCCTGGGCGAAGGATCTTTGGATGTTTATTTTCAGTGACACCAAGCTTCTCAACATCACTCCTATGATGAATGATACAAGGTGAATGGGAAGGGGATGCTCTGCCATGGAGCTGATGTAAACAGGTATCTGTTGTAGAACCACATTTAATCTTGCCCTTTTTGCAGCCTAAGGATTTATGGTATTAGAGTCATAAAAGCGGATTCATGAAAGTTCTGAGAAATCCCTTTTCACTCGTGGCCTTCTTCAGTTTCCCTGCTTTCAGAGCACCTGATACAGAGCTGGACTCGCCCTCATAGAGAGCAGAGCAGCTACCCTCAGGAGAGCTGTTTGTTCCTCCCTCCGTGGTGGGTACCACGCAGCCTATCCCTGAGCCTCATGCTTCATTGGCCGCCCCGAGCTTCCTGTTTGGACCTCAGAGGGCTTCTCCTCTGGGGTGTGGGCTGTTTACAGAATATCTAATGGAATTGAGAGTTGCCAGTGGGGACGCTTATTTAGAAGACAAGATACTGTTGACCATGAGTGAAGGACCCACTGGAGAAGCCCAGTCTCTGCACAGGGGGAGGGGAAGACTGGGGCTAGGTGACCGAATGCAGTACAGGCAGTGCGAAGGTTAAGTGCTCATCTGTGCCAACTGAGAGGTTGGCAGTTCAAATCTACCCAGTAGCTCTGCAGGAGAAAGACCTAACAGTCTTCTCCCATGAAGCTTTCAGCCCGCAGCTGCTCTAAATCTCCATACTATCACCTCGGCCACCGTCTCTTGGATCACATTCTCCACTCATATTTATCCTTCTCGATGGCCCTGGAATCATCTGTTCCTGAATGAAAGATTAACTGCTCCCTAATTTTACTTACACATCTTCTACAATTACAGTTGTGACAATCACAATTAATCCTTCAAACAGTTACTCACAATTGAGTCATAAAACCCATCAGCATCATCCCCCATCTCCTCCACCAGACCCATCTGGAGAAGAGAAAACGATTCCATGGGAATTCTACCTTACCCCGTCGTTCTGAAACTAAGCACACTCATGAAAGCTTGTAAGTCAGCCACTTCATGCCTTTACAGCCCACCAGTTTGATAGGCAATGTCTAGATTGAAGCCCCCTTACTTTTGAGGGCAGAGAGGAATGGCGTCACAGGTAGGCCTTGTCCTGTCTCAAATGATATCCCATTGATGATCTTCTTTGTCTTTATTGGATTTCTGTAGATCTAGGAGCGAGATGACCTACATCATGGTGCAGAATGATATGAAGCTTTCAGGCACTGATGTTCCATTTAGCTGGAGAATCAAGGACTACCTGGAGGAGCTCTGGATCCAAGCTCAGTACCTCACAGATACTGAAGGTGAGGCTACCTCGAGATAGACATACAAAAAAGCAAATAAGTCTCTTACTCATTGGAGATTATCTTACAATAAACCAGTAGAAAAAAAAATGGTAACTACATTGTGAGGATCATTTTGGAGTTTGTGACTTCAACATTTTCCAGGTGGCATAATCTCAAAAGTATGGAATTCCTTAGTTTTAATATGTGTGCTGAGGGAACAGAAGTCTCCAGCAGAAATCAGAAGCCTTGAACTTACCTGGCCCAGGGCTCCTGTGAAATGTGTTTTAGTATGGTGATGGCCACGGATGTGATGGAATGGGACATTGGACAGGAAGGTACCCTGTCTCAAGTGCCCTGTTCCCTAGCTGAGGTGCTGGACCATGGGGTTAGTGGAATGTTACCTGGCATCTTCTCAGCCAAGGGCTTTGGTGCTAGTAATTCAAGGTTTTTGAAAAGTAATCCTTCACACATACAGAGAACTGCCGTAAAGAAAATAGATGAAAATACTTCATGATGAGCTAATTTGTTTAGGTAAGAACTCTGCCACGTCTTCCGACCGAATTTGGAGCAGTTCATCCTCTGATGAGTGGTTCTTTCTTTCTGGAACAAACTTGAACTGACCTTGTGTGTCTAGAATGACATGTGACTTGAGGCAGCACCCCCACCCCAAGAAGGCAGATGCTTCTGGTTTGTGCACCACACAACCCAGCTCCACCCATTCCTGGTTCACTTAGACCCGTGGTTCTTGAAGCACGTTGGTCATGAACATACAACAGAAACTCGACCCCTTTTGGAGTTTTCTCTTTCAGGGGCTTGCTAGGTGGCTTAGATTTAACACCGATTTTGTCTATTTCTGTTATTCCACTAGAAAAATGCCTAAAATATCTAAAAAGATCATCCCTAGAACTTAGTTCACTGGTACTTCTTTATAGACAGAATCACAGATCCTTGGCCAATGTAAGTTGAGTTGTTCTGATGTCTGGGAAGAGCCAGGATTTATATTCTTTGTCTGAACCATTTCTCTGCAGGGCTGTCAGAGAAGCTAGTGGAAATCTTTCAGCAGACTCCTCTGGGCAGCTTTCTTGCTAAACTCAGTAGTGAGCAACAGCAAATACTTTCCCAGTGGTACTTGAAGGACTTCCTTCTCTTGACCATGACTGTGTCCACATGTGAGGAGTTGAAGGTAAACACTAACTGGGGGGGCTAGTGTGAATTGTGTAATGTGAATTAGATGCAGACATGGGAAAAGGTCACCTTTTATAGAAAAGCCAGCACTGAGAGCCTTTTGTTACGCAGTTTCTACAGATGGCTCTGTGGTCCTGCATGAGACAGCTGAAGGCAGCCGCAGGAAGGCCAGAGGAGGAAGGGGCGTGCCTGCCATGGGTGCACCTTGCCTATCAGCACTTCAGGAGCCGGTTGCAGAACTTCTCCAGGATCCTGGCTGTCTATCCCCAAATCCTGGACAGCCTGAGAGAAGCAACGCAGAAGTGCAACCTGCCTGAGCGTGAGATGGTATGGCCCTTCTTGGGAACACTGAGGTGCTTAGAGGTCCAGAACTCGCTTTTTGGAGTGTAAGGGATCTTCTGACCCCACCCTGGGAAAGAAAGCTTATGGGTTTTATCAGAGGTCGTGAAGTGGAATTGTGACGCATGGCGACCCCATGGGTGCAGAGTAGAACTGAGCTCCACAGTTCCCAGGCCTCACTTTCGCAACAACTCTGGGTGACTTTGAACTCCTAACCTTTGAGCTAGCCGTCCAGAACTTAACCATTTATTGCCACCTGGAGAAGCATAGAGGGCCAGGTCCGAAATGGAAGGTTTCTTCATGGGACACAGATGTCAGTCTAGTGCAGAGATGTTGAGAACATTACATACCAACTAATGCATCCTGTATCCAAAGATAAAGAACAAGCAAGTTATGCTCTGGAGTGGAGACCACACTGGGAAACAGCAGGGCCTCTGGATCTGTAAGGCTGGGTCTCAGCCACAGCTGCTTGGCCTATTCTCTGTCCATTTCTGCAGGTGCTGGATGTGATTGCAGGCGTGGTCTGTGCTGAGATGCTGACCACAGACATCCTGCAGCCGAACCCCCAGGCCTGGCTGCAGATGGTGAAGAACCTGTCCACACCATTGGAGTTCCTCTGTTCTGAAGAGCAAATGCGAGGCAGTGGGAACATAACCATGGTTCTTGTCAGGGAGCTCAGGTGAGGCCCGGGTGCTGGCACCCATATGCTCAGCAGCCTGTGCATGTACCAGGGGCCACCCTGTGAGCCCTAGTAGCAGACACTGCCCCAATGTAGGGCTTCTCCCTTCGAACTCCTGTGCTCCAGTGATCTACGGAATCACGTCCGCTACCAGCGGCACAGGGGGTAGGGATCACTGTGTGGAATGGGGACATGAAGATCAGCAGACTGTGATAGTTCTGTATGGACGGTGCTGTGACAGGAAGGGCACCCGGCCAGAAAGTAGGGGCAAGGTAGGGCAGGGCAGAGCGTGCAGAGGGCCACTCAGTAGAGTGAACCTTGCTGGAGATCATCCTGAGCCAGGCTCTCAGGCCGGGTCTGACCACCGGGCGCATACTGCAGCGGACAGACGGGGTCACTGTGGGTGAGGGCACAGGGTCTGGGACACTCAGTATGTCCGAGGGGAGGTCTGTTCTTTGTCCGAACGCCCTGCCCAGGCACCGCCTGCTCTCCTCCTGACAGGTGCTGTTGGAATCGGATTTTCTCCGTCTCCCTCTTCGTGGAGCACGTGCTCCTGGGGACCGAGAGTCAGATCCCTGAGCTGCTGGAGCTGGTGAAGGCCTGTACCACCTCCCTCAACAAGGTGAGGTTCAGCCTGTCTCCGCAAGGAGTGCCCATTTGCCTCCTTCCGAAATGAGAAATCTGGAGAGACACCACCTGTGTCTGCAGACTAGCAGTTTCCTCTCGGAGCAAGACACACTGGTCTTGGCATGCAGAGCAACGTGATTCCATCCCAGAGAGCGTTAAGTCTTGAATGTTGAACCACACACCTTTCTCTAGTAGCTACTCAGTGTACAGTGGCAGGAACAGGACCCCTCGAACACCTGTATGCAGAGCGGGATTCCTGCTGGTCATTAGATGCACAAGAGTGAGGGAGGGGGAGCAGATCATACTCTGGGATCAGCCTTGGAGCGTGTCTCCCTGGAACTGTCACCAGAGTCAGGAGGGCAGGGAGGCCTCTGCCCCTCCACACCCTTACATAGCTCAGGACAGGACAGGACAGTGCCCTGCAGCAGAGCCACCACCTGTGTAACTATGCTTCTCCGCGGTCACCTCCCTCAGCACAAGGTGGCCTCTCCTCACCCACAGCCTGTGACCTGCACACAAGAGTGCCAGCCAGCTACTCAGTTCATCTTTATTTCAGCCCAGAGAGAAAAGTATAGACTGAAATTTCATAGTAACAAAACTGTCCAAAGGCCTAAAGAAAGTATGAATGCATAAAGTTTGTTGTTGGTTCCAACGCATAATGACCTGTATAGGATTTCTGAGGAGCAGCTTTTAAGATCGAACCACCAACCTTGAAGTCCAGCACATTGACACACAGCACCACACCAGGACTCCGGATCACAGAGTCCTCTCTATCATCAGGTACCAACAAATGTACCATCAATTCAAAAGGTGCTGAAAAGCATTCAATAAAACTCAACACTCATCTGTGATTTGAAAAGTAAAATACTATTGGCAATGTAGGAGTAGAGGAGACCATTCCATAAGCTGATACTGCCTATGGATGTGCAGAGTAGACTTGCATCTAGAGCAAACATCACACCCAACCACAATTCCAGAGCCTTCCCACTGCTGAACATGTACCCTTCCTAAGAGTACTGTGTGTACTGCTAAATTCATAATCTAGATTTAGAACCTTCCTGTGGGTATTCAAGGGGACACACACAGGAATGTTGGGTATAGAATGGTTAACTGCCAAAAGTCGGAAACACTTAAAATGCCCTGTGGCACCGAACCCCCAAGTCAGTTTGAACTGCAAGGTCAGCAGTTCATTGGAGACTCTGTGCAACACTCTGAGTCGGAACCAACCCAACAGCACTTAGCAACAACTGGTATACACCTCAGTGAGTGCCGTGTAACCTCTGACATGAACGCTCAGAAATCCAGGTATCAGTGAGAGGCAAGTCACGGCAGCCTGTAACAGAGTGATTTGACACCATTGATATAGTTAGACAATATGCAAAACAGTAACATGTTGTTTATACAAGCATACATAGATAGTAAGGTAGCATTTTAGGAATATCCTATCTAAGAAGAGAAATGCCATCTGGAAGGGGTACTCATGGAGTGCCAACTGTATCTGTAATATATTGGTTCTTTAAGAAATGATCTAAATGCAAGCATTCTTCTATCTCGAAATGGGGAGCAGGGAGGGACCTTAAAAGAACAAGAAAGAAAGAGGGAAAAATCAGAAGCAGCAGCCTGCTCACAGAGAAGGAAATTTGAAGTTAAAGAAACTGTTAAAAACAAACAAAGACAAAAAGGCAAACAAAACAATACAGGCCTAACCTTTGCCATGTTGGACAGCTGGCAGACAGATGTGGGTCTCATTTTCTTTATTAGCTTTCGGCAACTCACTTCAGCCAACCAGCCACTCCTCTCCTCCTCTACTAATGGGATGCTTCCTTGCTGCCTTTCCCATTCAGAATCTGCAAGACAACTCTGACATCAAGACCCATAGACCTTTTGAGGCTGTAATGACGACTCTCCGTGACTGCAAAAACCAGGCCAGTACCACCTTCACCAGGTAGGTGTCAGACGCTGGATCCGTAAGGAGGATTCTGACCTGCTTCCATCTTTACCTTATCATAATCACCTTGTTTGCTTCAGGACTGATCCCCACACTTCTTGGTTCTAGATATGGAATTCAGCCATGTCCCATTTGTCTGGGCGATGCACAGGATCCTGTCTGTCTGCCCTGTGACCATGTCTACTGCCAAGGATGCATCCGCGCCTGGCTCATCCCAGGGCAGATGAGATGCCCTTTCTGTTTAACCGATTTGCCAGAAAACTTCTGTCTGACTGTTTCCCAAGAGTACAGGTACTATCCCTGTCTCCTAAAATATTTTTTGTTCTTTTTAAAATCATAGTAAGGTGGTGATGGTGGGGGATAGTGTGACCTTGAGGTTAGCAGCCTGACTTGTGACCACTATGCCACCAGAGCTCCTGGTCCTAAAAGGAGTTGTACCTAAATCATGTCTATAGCAGTTTTGATGACCAGCTCTAACCAATGTAAAGACATAGTTGTATTTTTTAATGTACATATAAAACACCATCCAAATCCATATTACTATGTATGGAGCTGCAGTGCAACAAATTCTACAAGGCTTTTGACCATGTCTTTCCACCAATCCTAAGGTCGGCCATAGAGAAACACGCCCAATTCCGGCAGATGTGCAACAGTTTCTTTGTAGACCTGGTTTCCACCATGTGCTTCAAAGACAACACTCCACCTCAGAGAGATGTCATTGAGGCCCTGCTGTCTTTACTCTTTGTGCAAAAGGAGCTCTTGAGAGAGGCCCCCCAGAGTAAGTGGCTTTCATCTTACAGACCTAACAGTTAGTCTCTCCTTCACTTATCTTTGTACATCTGATGAACCCTGAGCTACTTTTTTCTTTCTGATTTAAGGACATCGTGAGCACACAAAATCTCTCTCCCCATTTGATGATGTGGTAGATAAGACACCTGTCATCCGCTCGGTGGTATTGAAACTGCTACTGAAGTACAGGTAAGAGCAACTCCCTTTGAGAATTGCTTCTAGAAAGCCTTGACTCTTCGCTTTACACTCTTCACCCCATCCCCATCCCAATCCTGACTCTCTCTTTGCGGCCAAGTTTCTTTTTCATGAGTAATGTGGCACTGTAGGACAAGTCGGAGGTTCAAACTCACCAGTTGCTCCTCGGAAACCCTATACAGGCTTGCTATTAGTCAGAACCATCTCGAAGGCACTTTAGCAACAATAACCAATAAGGTCATAATTTTGAGAAGTTTTACAGTGAGACCACTTGGTTCGTACATTGATATTGGTTGTGTGTGTCCACATCTTCACACAGAGGAAATGTGTGTGATATAGTCACAAGCACACATTTAGCAAAGAAGAAAATGGTAAGTGGGAAAGAGCCACACTGTTCTGAAAATGCAGGAAGGAACCCAGGAGTCAGGAATCGAGGATTCTGACCCTACTTCTACAGCAGTCGGGCTTTGTGTTATTAGGGCAGTAACGTCGAATCCGCTAAAGCTTTCTTTCAATTCTTGAATTTCTGATTTTTGAATGGGTAGGAGAAACCCTTAGAGCAGGGGTCAGAGCTCAGTAGTTTTGTGAAACTACCATATTTTGGAAAACTCTGAGAAAGTTTATCTGTATTCTTAAGGCTTCTGCTTGCAGAAGGTCCTCATTGTACTCAGCGGAATTCTGACTTGACAGCATATACTTTGAAATGTTGGCAAAATCAAGATTCTGTAATAGAAGTCTTACAGAAAACAGCTATTTCCAAATTTCATATGTAAATTCAAACTCAGGAGACATTAGATTTCTACAATGGGACTTCAAAAGTTCATGAAAAAAAATGGAATGAAAAGATAATAGTAATTTTATGTACAAAGTGGAGTTGCTGCATCTTGGTGGGCATTTCATTTTCTTTATGTTTCATCATTTGTGAACTAGTCTGCTCAACACAAGCTTCCTAAAGGATTTTCACATAAAATCATCATACATATGCACTAGAGTATTAGTAAAAGTATTACGGAATGTCAGAAGAACAAACAAATCTGTGTTTGAAGAAGTACAACCAGAATGCACCTTAGAAACCAAGATGGTGAGACTTCGTCTCTCATACGTCGGACATGTTATCAGGAGTGACCAGTCCCTGAGAAGGACGTCATGCTTGGTAAAGTGGAGGGTCAGCAAGAAAGAGGAAGATCGATCCCCAGTGAGATGGATGAAGTGGCACAGTGGCAGCAGCAATGGACTCAAGTGTAAGCCCGAATGTGAGGTTGGCCCAGGACCAGGCAGTGCTTCATTCTATTGTGCATCAGGCCACTGTGAGTCAGAACCAACTCCATGGCACCTAATAACAACACAATTATACTTTACTAGATATTTCAAATTATTTGCTTTCCAGATACATAGCTGTCTTCCAGATTTCTTGGCATAGACGAGTGAGCACCTCCAATGCTTCATCAGTTAGTTTAAACAAAGATTTCTGTTTGTAGTCTGTCAGTTCCTGGAGCCTTGCTTTTTACCAGTGCCTTCAGTGCAGCTTGGACTTTTCTCTTCGGTGCCATTGGTTTTTTGATCATATGCTACCTCTTGAAATGGTTGAATAGCAATCATTACTTTTTGGTACAATGACTTTGTAGTCTTTCCATCTTCTTTTGATATTTTATTCATCATTCAGCATTTGCTCATAGAATTCTTCAATATTGTAAGTCATGAGATGAAATAGAGAACAGATGATCTATAATATGGAATTTTGTATATTCCTGGTGTGGTGCTGCAGGATAAGCAGTGGACTGCAAACCACAAGGTAGGCTGTTCCAACCCACCAACTGCTCCTCAGAAACCCTGTACAGGGGCGCTCTGAATCAGAATTGACTTGACAGCACTTAACAACAATAATATTGTGCTAAATATTTTCAATAAAATCAAGTTGCAAACTATTATACATACATAGTATGCATATGGAGTCCTGGTGTGGCACTGTGGGTTAATGCACTGGACTGCAAGGTCAGTTTGAACCACAGTGTCTGTGGTTCAAGCTTACCAGCTGCTCCTGGGAAACCCTATACAGGGTATCTATGAGTTGGAATCGATTGGACAGCACTTAACAATACTAACAGTATATATATATATGCATATTCATGTGTCTTTGTTGATGATGTTGATGTTGTTATGTACGATGGAGTCGGTTCCAACTCATAGTGACCCTGTACAGGGTTTCCGAGGCTGTAAATCTTTACAAGAGTAGAAAGCCTCATCTTTCTACCGCGGAACAGCTGGTTAGTTTTGAACTGCCGACCTTGAGGTTAGCAGCCCGATTTGTAACCACTACGCTACAGGTGTAGAAACATACATAAATGTATACATATTTGATAATAAGTCTCTAAATCTGAGATAATTTGTCATAACATTCCTCTTTTAACAGCTTCCATGAAGTAAAAGATTATATTCAGGATTACTTGTCTCTGTTAGAGAAGAAAGCCTTCCTCACTGAAGATAAAACCGAGCTCTATGCCCTCTTCATCAACTGCCTGGAGGTAAGCTAGAGCGTCCCAGCATTGCTTTTGCCAACGTCCTGAACCACAGGCTTCATACAATGAAGAGTGCTTCTGAAAAATTGCACAGTATCATGTGAATCTGTTCATACGGGAAAAGAAAGGTTTCAAAGACAGTGCTTTTGCCTTAAACTGTTGTCTCTACTGCCATCTGTGTGCCTCAGAAAGGACCCCCACCGAAGGGTAACAGTCTTCGTCTCGGCACGTCTGACTTACTTTTCTTCTTGTCGTATTGTACTCATTTCCACGATTTTCACAATACATAGGAAAACACTTAGATTTTACAAAACACTTTCCTTCTTGCTCCTAAAATAAGGACTGGAAAACATCACACTCAAACCTCCAACAAAGCAGCTGTTGTTAAGTGCCATCAAGTCGATTTCAACGCATAGCGACCCTGTATAGGGTTTCCGAGGAGCATCTGTGGCCTTGAACTGACACCTTCAGGTTCAAAGCAACCTTTGTATAAAGTGCCACACCAACAAAGCAGATCTCGTCTCTTTGTTGTTGTTAGGTGCCATCATAGCAACCCCTACGTACAATGGAACAAAACACTGCCCAGTCCTGTGCCAACCTCACAGTCGTTGCTATGTTTGAGCCCACTGCCATTGCCTCTGTGCATCATGGTGGGGGTCTTCCTCTTGTTCTCTGACCCTCCACTTTACCAAACATGCTGATATCTTTCTTCAGAGACTGCTCCTTCCTATGCCCACAGTGTGAGAGATGAAGTCTGGCCATCCTGGCTTCCAAAGAGCACTCCAGCTGTACTTCTTCCAACACAGATAGGTTTGTTCTTTTGGCAGCCCATGGCACTTTCAGTATTCTCCTCCAACACCATAACTCAAATGCACCAATTCTTCTACCGTCTCCCTTATTCACTATGCAGCTTTCACCTGCCTGTGAGCTAGACTTCACCCTTCCTTAGCTCTGTAGGAGTCACACGGTGGCAATTTTACAAAGGGACTTGCATACTAAAAAGAATAATATCCTTTTTATCTCACTCTTTGTTCCTAGGATTCAATACATGAGAAAACTAGTGCTATCTCTGAAAATGAGGAACTGAACTACATACGAGAGGAAGCTCAGTACCTTGGGACTTATTCTCCACTGAGTCATGGCCCAAAGCCTGTTAAGGAGGCTTCCATTGGATACCTGCAGACAATGGCTCGGATCCGCCTCTGTCTCGACAGAGCTTCAGATTTCCTCTTTGAGCTTCATGCGGGTTCAGGCAAGTCGTCCTCACTGCCTCGCTCCACCTTGGGCCAATCATTCCTTGTTGTTAGGTTCCATCGAGTTGGTACTGACTCATACCAACCTTATGCACAACAGAACAAAACATTGCCCAGTCCTGCGTCAGTCTACAATTGCTGCTACGCTTCAGTCCATTGCTGCTGCCACTGTGCCAACCCATTGGGGGTCTTCCTCTTTTTCCCCAACTCTCCACTTCACGAAACATGATATCCTTCTCCAGGAACTGGTCCCTCCTGATAACGTGTTCAAAGTATGGGAGATGAAGTCTGGCCATCCTGGCTTCCGAGGAGCATCCTGGTTGTATTTCTTACGACACAGATTGTTTTTGTTTGTTTGTTTTTGCAGTCATGGTACTTTTAATATTCTCTCCCAACACTATAACTCAAATGCATTAATTCTTCTACAGTGTTCCTTATTTACTGTCCAATCTTGCACATGCATATGAGCGTATTGACAATACCATGGCTTGTGTCAGGCGCACCTCAGTCATCAGACTGACATATTTGTTCTTGAACATTTTAAAGAGGTCTTGTGCAGCAGATTTGCCTAATACAATATGTTGTTTGATCTCTTGACTGCTGCTTCCATGAGTGTTGATGGTTAATCCAAGCAAAATGAAGTCCTTGACAACTTCAGTCTTTTCCCATTTGTATGGATGTTGCTTATTGGTCCAGTGATGAGGATTTTTTTAAGTTTTTATAGTGAATTGAGTGATAGTTTACATGGGAGAACATCGGTTTTATACTCATTGTTTCATTGCAATGATTACAATCTTCTTCATGCATCATCATTCAGCAGTATTTGCTTCTATTCCCTCTGGGTTTTGTTGTTTTTTGTTTTTTGTTTTAAAACTTCTACCTTTACAGTTGTCACAGTTGCAATTAGTCATGATAACAATTATTCACTATGGAACCATAAGAATCTTATCCCCATCTCCTATCACCAGAGGTGTCTAGACAAGATGAAAACTATTCATTGGGGATTCTACCTTTCCGCACACACTCTGAAACTAAACTCCCTCTTGAAAACTTGTAAGCCAGTCACTTTGTGCCTTTATAGATCCCCCATTTTAATAATAATAATAATCCCGCAATGTCTGAGTTGCCCTTTCCTATTAACCCTGTAGTATACAGAAGGGACTGGATTGATACCTGATGTGAAGACTCCTTCCCTCTCAGTTGGTATTTTGAGCTACTACATCCATAAGTATAGGTCAAGTTCACAGTGATGAGGATTTTTGTTTTCTTTACATTGAGATGCAATCCATTCTTCATCAGTATTTTAAGTACACTTCACTTTCAGCAAGCTGCATATTACAGGTTGTTAATGAGTCTTCCTGATGCTACGTTTTTCTTCATAAAACCCAGCTTCTCGGATTATTTGCTTAGCATACAGGTTGAATAAGTATGGTGAAAGAATACAACCGTGGTGTACACCTTTCCTAATTATAAGCCATTTGGTGTTCCCCTGTTCTGTTCAAACAACTGCATTTTGGATTATGTACCAGTTCCTCATGAGCACAATTAACTGTTCTGTAATACTTATTTTCCACAATGTTATCCATAGCTTCTTTATGATCCACACAATCAAAAGCCTTTGCGTAGTCAATAAAACATCTTTCTGGAATTCTCTGCTTTTAGCCAATATCCATCTGATTTCAGCAATGTTCCACATCCTCTTCTGATTCCAGCTTGAACCTCTGGAAGTTCTCTGTCAATGTATACTTGCAGCCATTTTTGAATTTTCTTTGGCAAAATTTAACTTGCACACTATAGTAATGATATTTTCTGATGATTTCCACATTCCATTGGCCACCTCTCTTTGGAACGGGGAAAATACGGATTTTCTAATCAGTTGGCCAAGTAGCTGTCTTCCAAATTTCTTAGCATAGATAAGTGAGTGTCTCCAGTGCTGCATCAGTTTGTTGAGAGCTTTCAATTGTAGCCTATCAATTCCTGGTTCCTTGATCTTTCCAGTACCTTTAGCACACATTGGACTTCTTCCTTCAAACTCACTGGCTCTTATCATATGCTATCTCTTGAAATAGGTGAACATTGACCATTTCTTTTTGGTATAGTCCTCCCATCTTGTTTTGATGCTTTCTGCATTATTCACTATTTTGCCCTTAGAATCCTTCAATATTGCAAGCTGAAGCTTGAGTTTTTTCTTCAGTTTCCTCTGCTTGAGAAATGTTGAGTGTATTCTTCTCTTTTGGGTTTCTAACTGCAGTTCTTTGCCTATTTCATTATAATATTTGACTTTATCTTCTCAAACTGCCCTTTGAAATTTTCTACTCAGCTCTTTTACATCCTCATTTCTTCCATTTGCTTTAGCATCTCTATACTGGAGAGCAAGTTTCAGAGTCTCTCCTGACATCCATTTTGGTCTTTTCCTTGTTTCTTGACTTTTTAATGACTTTTTGCTTTCATCCCACAACTCTTCTGGTCATCAGTCTTAGTGTATAATGCACCAAATGTGCTCTTCAGATGATCTCTAAATCTAGGTAAGATATGGTTCAAGGTCATACTTTGGCTCTTGTGGACTTGTTTTAATTTCTTCATCTTCAGCCTGATTTTGTATTTGAGCAATAGATGGTCTGTTTCACAGTCTTCCCCTGATGACATGGAGCTCTTCTATCGTCTCGTGCTACAAATGTAGTCAGTTTGATTTCTGGGTATTCCATCTGGTGAGGTTCATGTGTATAGTCATCTTTTATGTTGTTTTAAAAAGGTATTCGCAATCAACAAGTCATTAATCTTATAAAATTCTATCATTTGAGTTCCAGCATTGTTTCTATCGCCAAGGCCATATTTTCCAATTGCTGATCCTTCCTCTTTCCAACCTTTGCATTCCAATGGCCAGTAATTATCAATATATCTTAATTGCATGTTTGACCAATTTTAGACTGAAGAAGTTGGTAGAATTCTTCAAGTTCACCATCACTTGTTTTAGTGGTTGGTGCATAAATCTGAATAATAGTAGTATTAAGTGGTCTTCCTTGTAGGCATATGAATATTATCCTATCACTATCCTATCACAAACTGTGTTGTAATTCAAGACAAATCCTGATATGTTCTTTTTGGTGATGAATGTGATGCCATTCCTCTTCAATTTATCATTCCCAGCATAGTAAACCATGTATTGTTAGATTCAGAATGTCCTCCAATACCTGTGTATTTTAGCTCACTAATGCCTAGGATCTGCTGGTGTGGCATAGTGGGATAATGCACTGGACTGAAAGGTCAGTTTGAACCACAGGGTCGGTGGTTCAAATTCACCAGCCTCTCCTCGAAACCCTATACAAGATTGTTATGAGTCAGAACTGACTCAACGGCACTTACCAACAACAGCAACGCCTATGATACTGATGTCCATTTCATTTTTGGCAATTTCCATTTTTCCCAGATTCATACTTGGGTACATTCCATGTTCCAATTCGTAATGTACGTTTACAGCTGTTTCTCTTCATTTTGAGTTGTGCCCCATCAGTAAATAAAGGTCCTGCAGGCTTTACTCCATTTGCATCATCATGGTCAGCTCTGCTTTGAGGAGGCAGCTCTTCCCCAGTTGTATCTGAGTGCCTTCCAACCTGAGGGGCTCATCTTCCAGCACTCTATCTGACATGATTCTGTTACTCTTCATCCTGTTTCAATATTCAATATATTGGTACTAACAGTGTTCCTCTGCTTTACATAAGGTTTTCAGGGACTGACTCTTCGGGAGTAATCATTCCCTCCTCCCTACTCGTTGTCTGGAAGCTCAGCTGAAACCTGTCCATCCTGGGTGACCCTGCTGGGATTTAAAATACCCATGGCGTAACTTCTAGAACCACAACAACACACAAGCCACCACAATAGAATAAACTGACAGACAAGTTGTGGCAAGTGTCCTTAGTATTTAGAAACTCAGAAGAAAGGAAAACTGATTTTGAAAGCGGGATTGGTCCCTCCTACATTCCCTTTCTTCTGGAATCATTTTGCTGTGAACTAAGGAGCAGTAACCATGCTCGTTAGCAGCTTCGTGTCCAGGACCATTGTCTAGTACATAGTCCAGTCACCTGCACTCACCCACTTTCTCAATGAACTTTCCAGGAATTGCTGAGGAAAAGCAGCGCTATCTGCAGCAAGTTCAGCACTTCTGTATCAAAGCCAAGAACGACTGGTTCCGGGTGTACTTGGTGAGGAGGCTCGCGAACCAGCACACAATGGAGTTTGTGCAGAGATTTGCCAGACGGGGTCACCCAGCCCAGTGGGTGTTCCCCAAGGAAGTCATTGTACAGCAGGTGAGAAGTGCTGTCCCTGGCCAGCTCTTGCTAAGGCTCCCTGCTTCCTCCTCATCCTCACTCACTTGCACAGCCACTAAGGAAACAGGAGGCTCTGGGAGGGTCCTTTGCCTTGGTGCTTCGTCATGGTGTGTAGCCTGCCTGCCATTGTGAGAGAGAGTGTGTATGTGCACAGGTTTCTTCATCTACATATAAAGCTTATTGAGGTGTCACTTCTGATTGAGTGTGACACAGGCAAAGTAAAAGAAGGGGTCTGTGGCCTGTGCTTTCATCACATTCATCTGTAGGAGCTCTTCTGTTTACGGCAGAGACCGGAGAGAATGAAAACTGTGGATAAAAGAGCTGCAGTATGCTTGGCTCACGACCTTGCTGTGGTCCTCCCCTAGTGTTTAGAAATGAACAAATCCTCACTGTCCAGCAGTAAAAGTTCAGACATTTTGTTTGTCTGAAGTCAGCTGGCCTTTGGCATTATGCGTTCAGTAGAGAAAAAGCATCAGCAGGATCAGCAATGCCTTCTGCCCAGGCTTGTCCCTCATGTATCCCGCTACCTCTTCCTGAGGAGGATGCTCTTCCCAAAGACGGCACTTGATGGTTAGGCCTGTGTGTGAGCAGGGCTCCCAGCTCAGCCCCCTTGAGACCTCTTTATCTATAGAGGCAGTTCTTTGCAAACATTCTCTGTCCTGATTAAGCCCTGTCTTCCTGACTTGCAGGAGGACTATCCAGGCCAGCTGGACCGATTCCTGGTGTACGGCGATGGATACAAGGCTCTTCGTGATGCGGTCGGGAGAGCTGTCCTCGAGTGCAATCCCAAGGGCATCACAGCTGCTCTGGAGGTAATGGGACTCCAGGTTTCTCTGGGGCACAAGATGGTCCCCACTCAGGGCCCACATCTCTCTTAGGTGTGTAAATGATGCCGTGGTGATAGCTCAGTGAAGAGCTCTGCCGAGTAGCACACTACACCCACAGTCAGGTGCCTGGGGCCTTCGTGGTTGCAGTGGATGGTGCTACTTGTGGCCTACGTCCTGAATACTATAACAATAGTCGTTGAGTTGCTCGGTTGACCACTTTGTGTTTTGCTGGACAGTCAAGGTCATCAGAAGCTCATTTTCAATTTGAGCATGCCCATTACTTCCCATGAGACTGAAGAATCACTTCTTCTATGTGTACATACACTCACTCATACTTCAAGTATATCTGCTCACTGTGTGTTTATTTTTATAAAGATGTAAGACTTTCCGAATGTAATCTTTAAAGTGTTTAGGTCTTGCTTCCTTTTGAATCCCTGTTGGCCCTGCTGGAAAAGAGAAAATCAAATATCCTCTCTCTGCGTAGGACAATTGTAGTTGACTAGTAAATGCATCAGCGCTGGTACTCTGTCATGTTGTTGTTGTTGTTAAGTGCCATCGAGTCGGGTCCAACCCATAGCGACCCTGTACAGGGTTTCCGAGGGTGTAAATCTTTACGGGAGTAGAAAGCCTCTCCTGATAAATATGCTTTGAGGCTATGGTGCGGTCCAAGAACTATTTGTCAGACGATCTGGACGTGTAGGAGCCTAGGAGTACAGGGACTTGGGAAAGGTTTCCTCACCTTCTTTATGGTTTGGGGTTGATCCACATTCCATATTAACATACGGGTCATACTGGACTCTGATAGATCTGTATCTTTTAAAATTCTCACGGATTATTTTTGCTTTCTCAGGCCAGTAAGGACTCTAACGCTCAGCAGGCAGTCCACTTACTGTTGGCGCTCTTCCGGGAGGTCACTGTCTTGTACAGATCCCGTAACGCAAGGATCTTCCGTACGCCAGAGGTGAGGTTCATTACTTGGTGTTTCTTTTCAGTCTCAGTATTTAGAGGAGCTTTTTTGGATGGATGTAAAAGTCACAAATACACATTTGCCCGTAGTGTTTTTATTTAGAATGTGAAGTTTCCCACCATGTTAGGTAAAGAATCTATTTTCTGTTAAATCAAAGCTTTTAGAATTGCAATTAAAACTAAAGACTATAAGGTGATGTTTCCCAAAACGGGCTATCAAAATTAGTGTTTAAGTATGCACTTGCTGTGTTTGTATATGAAAATTCTCTTCCCTAAACCTAAGTATTTTCCATCAAAAATAGGTGAAAAATACTTACCTGGCAGGGGAGATACCATGATCATGAAGGTGGTTTTCCCAGGGCGAGGTTTATCCATTGCACTCCGCATGTGCTGAGCCCTTCGATTTCCCCAAATGTGGGAAACTCGACTGCAGAATTTGTGGTAGTAGGGGATTGCGTTCGCGTTCTCCCCTGGGGAAAAAAAAAAAAAGTGATAATCATTTTTACATTGAAATTTGATGTTTATTTGGTATTAAAATATATGGATAACTCTAAACAAACCTTTGAATTCTCATAATAGTCTCCTCTGATATGTTTTACTATAAAAAAACATTTTTCTTGTCAGCAATGTGAGGCTGTGAACAGATTCATTGAAGACACAGAGACCCTTTCTCCTGAAATCAGACATTTTGCGACATCCCTTGTGGCCAACACTCAGCCATTGCTGACAGCAGTTCCCAGTGACGGAGGCCTTGACACAACAGTGACAGAGATGGTTGTTCACGCAGCAGCCACCCTTCTCTGTGCACAGAACAAGGTCTTGGAACCCCTGAAGAACCTGGCCTTCTTCCCGGGCCACATGCTGGTAAGATGGGTGTGGAATCATTTGTCACTTTACTGTAGGCATGGAGAGTAATGGACATTGTCACCCTCCAGTTTCTCATTCTGCCTCTTATGTCATTTCATCTGTTTGCCCACAGTGATGGGCAGTTATGTTTTCTCCATAGATAGCTTTTGAAGGCGGGAGGAAAAGAGAAGCAGTTGTTCATTTTCTTATTCTAGGATTCCTGCTGAACAACATCAGTCCATGAGTTTGCTCACTTAGTTAACTCTAGCTCTGCTTTTGCCCCCAGAATGCTTTTCTTCCCACCATGCCTGAAGACTTGCTGGCTCAAGCTAGGCGTTGGATGGGTCTGGAAGGAGTCCGCTGGTACAGTAAGTAGTGGTGTCTCAGGTGGAATGACACCATCCTCAGCTCTCCAGAGCAGTGCCATGCCCCTAGAATTAGATTGGGACCCAAAGAGTTTACATCTGAAGGTACAAGAGTACCACCTCGTTCTGCCTTTGGCACCTTTCGGAACTTCAGTTGCCCATAGGAAATGGCACTGTACTGATGATGGATGGTCCAAAGCATTTGCTTTCTTAATCATGAAGAATCAAGGCCCTAAGATACACACTAGTGCTGACTAATGGGGGAGTGGGGAGTGGGACGAGGTTGGGAACTACATGAGAGGCTCATTAAAGGGCCAGAGCAAAGTATAACCAAGGTTTGACCCGAAGATAGCTCTTCTGAAGTAGAAAACTGAGAGACAGAATAATACAACTCACAACTGCATCTGAAATTTGCTGTTACCCTGAATAAATAATTAATCTTTTAAAATGACATTTAAAGGTTGTTTAGAAAACATGCTCTGATGAAAAAAACAAAGAGGAAAGTGTCAAATCCTGCCTCTCCCAAAGTAACTCCAGTACAAGCCACTAATCTTTTTCTTTGCTTTTAAAATTAAATTCAGAAACATTTTTTCAATCACAACATAAAGTTATTGAGCTGTTATACTATCAACTGTGCCAAACAGCCAGTACTGAAGCTAAGAAAGTAGTTTAAGATGACTGGTAACGTGCTCAGGATAGCCAGAGTACATTATATTTCAGTTACGTTCCCTTTCAAACATGGTCATGAGGTGAAGCTTCCTCAGCTAACATGCACCTTGTTCTTCTAACAGCTTGTCCCAGAGGCCATCCGTGCTCTGTAGGAGAGGTGAGTCGGGGTTTGGGAAAGGGTCTGCTAGGCTCTAAATGTGGGCTCTTTGAGGTCTGAGGAGAGGGAGCCGTTGAAGAGGGCGAGAACGGGGACCTGGATCTTCTAGGGGGCGATTCCTGGTGTGGCACTGTAGAATCAGTACTGAACTGCGAACCACAAGGTCAGCAGTTGAAGCCCACCAGCTGTTGTAAGGAAACCCTATAGAGGGTAGCTATGAGTTATGACCAACTTGACGACCCTTAACAAGAACAGCAGATCTTCTGGGGAGAACACAGACTCATTCAGAAGACTGTCCCCGGTGTTCCAACCACACATCTAAGTGGTGATAAGCTGTCAGTACAGGGAGGCTTGGGGGTGCCTGGGCATTGTGGACGAAATCATCCTTTCTTGTGGTAATCCTTTTCTGTCCGGTGCAGGGTAGAATGTTTAGCAGTATCTCTGGCCTCGACTCACTAGATGTCAGGGAGAACCCCCAGTCAAACATGACAACTAAAATGTCTCCAAACATGCCAGGGGCTCCCAGGGAGACGGAACTGTCACTGGCTGCGTGCTACTGGTAGCCATCCTTTCTTGCCACTGCAGTGTGAGGTCACAGGTCCTCGCTGAATGACAAAGTGCTGACTAGACCACAGGCAGCATCACTTGCCCACTGAGCAGAGGGTGGAGACAATAGGGATGGAATGAGAGACTCAAAGATTGTTAGCCTTGTGGGGGAAACAACGGATTAGGATTCACAGCTGAATCCCTAAGCATTTCTCCCAGGGCCCTTCCTTCAGTGGATCTGTCCTTGCTCAGCAACAGGCAAGCTCTCTGACCAATAGGACACATGGAGAAAACCAGATACACTCAGAGCTCGTCTTTCTGAGCCTCCTGCACCTCCTTGTCTGTGAAATGAAGAGACTAAAACCAGTTCTTTCCCAGACCTCTCCCAGCTCTGAAATCTAATGGGTCTGAGAGTCTCTGGTTTGGGTTGGCTCTGTTACAGGCTGGATTCATGTATACTGTAGGAGGACACAGTCTGTCTTGGAGAAAGATGAGCCTTTGGAAGCACTAAATCATATGCTTAGCTCTTCTTTTTTTTTTTTAAATAAAAATATCCCAGTAGAGTTAAGGTAATGGTTTGGGGGCTATTGTCGTATTCCTGTGTGAGAGAAGTAAACACTAAAGACTAGTGTAATAGTAATGGGAATGAGGAAAATGATCAGGGAGAAAGAAAGCTTAAGCTTATATATTTGTCTATAAAGTGTCACTCTACTTGGAAATAAAACTTAAATCTCTCCTGTTCAAAAAAGAAACATTCAAATTTGCTAGTGTCCTGCATAATTGGTGAAGGGTACCTGCCCTGTCCCCCAGGGCTCCTCCAGTCTCCTCTGAACTAGACATAGACTAGAAGAAGCACTCCCTCCGTCCTGTGGCAAGAATGTCTTCACTGGCACGCGGGTGGGGTTTGTGCATACAATGACACTGGTTCCAAGACTGAACTGAGTCATGTTGGTCTCTATCTCAGTGCGGCATGCCCATGGAGGAGAGCTACTGCCTTGACTGTGGTCTTCGAGTTGGAGGTGCCAATCACAAACCCCGTGTTGGATTCATTGCTATCAAGTATGTAAGATTGGATTTCTATTGTACATCATCAAACTGTGGTCTTCTGGGCTGTTTCTATTCCAGCTGATAAGTGGAAAGAGCAAATATGATAGCATAGTATATGTGGATGCGTGTCATATTGGACACCAACACCAATGTCTCTGGGTTCCTATAGCTGTGAGATTATTTGATCTGTCAGGGGTAAGTGGTCTCTTAAACCCAAAGCCGATTTGGCTTTAATACTTCAATGCCTTCCATCTGGGACCTGCGCAAACCCCCTATAGAAACAGGCTGGACATATGCAGGTCATTGAACTTGGGGAACATTTACATCTGCAGTACCAAACGCTTAGCATTTATCTATGTGCACTAAGCATTCATCTCTCTGAGCAAAAGCTATTGTACACGCAGTCTATCTCAGCTAGTTTAGGGAAAGTGAAGGTGACATCATCATATTATCAAATACCAGATTTCATAATCCCGACAAAAAACTGATCTCATGATCATGTTTGCTCATGAGAAGATAACCCCTAAAGACCAGAGATGGGATCTACCCTGGGTTCTTTAAACACTCTGGCTATTATGATGCCATCCGAGTTTAAATATTGAATCCCATTCTCTCCATAACTATCAGAATGACCTAACATTCCTGTCAGACTGTCTCCCATCTGGCTGTGACAGGGAAGATGTGGAAAGTCATTGGACTTGGAAAAACAACAACATGTACATATCACCATACTGATGTCCAGCTTCCTAGGCCTTCTTCCCACCCCACCCACAACAACCCCAGTGGAAGTCCCAGACCCAGACCCCTGTCCTGACACTGCCCAGGAATCAGCACCAACATCCCTATAACTCAGCACTTGACAACAGTGCTGTGGGCTTTGTTCAGTCAAAAAGGTGAGCACATCTACAAAGTTAAAGGCCCTTAGGAAAGTGGTCTGGACTTGGTAGATTGAGAAGTACTGTAACACGGTTTCTTCAGAACTGTGAAGCTAGCCTCCAAGTCCTAAGAAACTGCAGTGTCCTAGCACTGAGACGAAATGGTCATTGTCAGTCGTCACCCTGGCTTCTCTTGTCTTTTCCAGAAATGATACAGACAGAACTCAGACTGGCCATGTGCTGGGAAGCCCTGTAGCCAGAGATGAGATGGCAGTATCGGACCGAGGCCTCTCTCCGGTGGTTTTCATTCTCATCCGGTTACTCACGCATTTGGCTATGCTTCTGGGAGCTGCCCAAAATCCCCAGGTATAACGTGGTAGTGCCACCTGTGGGTGGATTCACAACAGAATGACCAGTTTAGTTTTCTCAGAGTGAGTTGTTTTGGCTTGAAAAATCCTTACTGCTTTATAAGGGTTTTTGTTACCTTCTCCACAAAGAAGGAGCCCTGGTGGTGCAGCTGTGAAGTACTTGGCTGCTAACAGGAAGGTTGGAATTTAAACCCATTTAGTGATTCCTCAGGACAAAGACCTAGTGATCTGTCCCATAAGGATTGTTATTGTTAGATGCCATAGAGTCGATTCTGACTCAACAACCCCATATAGTTTCCAACGAGCAATTGATTGGTTTGAACCGCTAACCTAGTGGAGTCCAGTGCTTATCCTACAGTGCCACACCAGGACTCTCATCCCATAAAGATGATGCTCTAGAAAATCTTGGGGATGCAGCTGCTCTGTCACAGGGAGTTGCTATGAGTCAGAATCAATTTGATGGCACCTAATGATTCTTCTTGGATCAACCATCAACACTCACGGAAGCAGCAGCCAAGAAATCAGACGATGTATTACATTAGGCAAATCTGCTGCACAAGACCTTTTTAAAGTGTTGAAGAGCAAAGATGTCAGCTTGAGGACTAAGGTACACCTGACACAAGCCATGGTATTTTCAATAACCTCACATGCATGCGAAAGCTGGACAGTGAATAAGGAAGACTGTAGAAGAACTGATGCTTTTGAGTTATGGTGTTGGAGGAGAATATTGAAAGTGCCATGGGCTGCCAAAAGAACTAACAGATCCATGTTGTCAGAAGTGCAGCCAGAGTGCTCTTTGGAGGCCAAGATGGCCAAACTTAGTCTCTCATACTTGGGACATAATTGTTAGGAGTTGCTGAAGAAGGATATCATGATTGGTAAGGTGGAGGGTCAGAGAAAAAGAGGAAGACCCCCCAACGAGATGGACTGGCCAAGTGGCAGCATCAGTGGGCTCAAGCGTGGCAACAATTATGAGGTTGTCCCAGAATTGGGCAGTGTTTCGATTTGCTGTGCATAAGGTCGCTATGGGTCAGCACCAACTTGATGGCATCTAACAACAACAACAACAACACAATATAGGGAAATTACACTCCTCGGAAACCCTATACAGGGTCACTATGGGTCGGACTGACTCAGTGGCATGTAACAACAACAACAACAATGCAGTAATAATTCACATTGTTGTTGTTATGTGTTGTGGAGTCGGTTCCGACTCTTAGCGACCCTGCCCAGGGTTTCTGAGGCTGTAAATCTTTACGGGAGCAGAAAGCCTTATCTTTCTCCCGCAGAACAGCTGGTAGTTTCAAACTGCTGACCTTGTGGTTCACAGCCTGATTTGTAACCACTATGCTACCAGAGCTCCTTTACATAGCAATATAAAATTCACACACACTCGTTTTCCCACTGTTGTCAAGGCAAATCTGGAGGAACTGTTCATGCGGTTACATTCAGTCCAATTGAAATGAACAACTCTGTGCCTTAAGGCCACACCCAGAAGTGGTTCATCCAAATTGGCCTGGTGGCTCTAGAAAAGAGAGACACATGGTGTTTCCTGTGAGTGCGCCCCAGCTAGGATAGGAACGCCCTCTGCAGACTTGGAGCATCCTCACTTCACTCTAATGCCCTAGAAGCCAGTCACTTTCAGGTTGCACTGCTTTGTTCCACTCTTAGGGCTGATTTTGGTCATTGGGTTTTGAATCACATATATCACTCTGTGAACACCTCTTCATCTTATGATTCAGTCCTAATAATGAACTGTCATCTCATCAACAAATAAGGTCTTTACCACATGTCTCTGCTCCCACAGGCTGTAGCAAACATCATTAAGCCTCCAGTGGAGGACCCCAAAAGATTTCTCCAACAGCATATCCAGAGAGACTTGAATCAGCTGACAAAGTCCCTGGGCAAGAGTGCCGACGAGATCGCCAATGTGGTGCACCTGATCCTGCGCAGCCTCCTCAGAGAACAGGACGCCTGCTCTGACCAGTGTAAGGATGTGGGGCGAAGGGCTGTGCAGGCAGGGGATTGGCTTTACAGCTGCAGAGAGTCTCCAGAGAGATGGCGTGTGGAAGGAGACATAACCAGTGCCGAAGCAGGAGGAACCTCACGGCCTGAGGATGGAAGCTGTTCTGTTCTGTTCTGTCCCTGTGTGCCTAGCTGAGCCCTGCAGAGTTCAAACATCTTTACACAGTGTGGGGCGGGGGCACTTTTGAATTTCCAAAATCAGCCCTATAGGTAACTTACCTATTGTATTCGGAACACCAGGCATAGTAGTAGAATTCTCACAGAAGACCCAGGTTCGATGCCTGGCCAATACACCTCATACACAGTGCCACTCATCTGTCAGTTGAGGACTGTGTCGCTATGATGCTGAATAGGTTTCAGCAGAGCTTCTAGAACAAGAGGAACTAGGAAGGTCCTCTGAATCACACAGGTTCGATTCCATTGTGTGAGGGATCCCTATGAGTTGGGGCTGACTCACTGGCAGATGATGACGACACTGAGAACAGACATCATCCAAAACAGGTTGTCAAAGAATCATCTACAGTTAAGGAGACCATAGTTTGATAATCACTTGGGGACCTGTTGTTTTCATACATCTATCCTGTGTTTGGGGTACCTTTGATTTTCCCTAAATATATTGTAGATGTGCCCATGTGTTTATTACTACTGTTGTCACTAAGTCAGTGTTGACTCCTAGTGACCATGTTGAGGGTTTCCAGGCTATAAATAAATATGGGAGCAGAAAGCCTCCTCTTTCTCCACTGGTGGGCTGGTGAGTTCTAAGCACAGACCTTTTGATTAATAGTAATTAGTATTAATTACCCTATAGAGTCAGCACAGTCTTCCTCACATGTTTTTTGTGGAGTCTGTTCCGATTCATAGTGACCCTGTAGAGGGTTCCTGAGAAGCAGTTGGTGGGTTTGAACCACCAACCTTGTGGTTCGCAGCCCAGTGCTTATCATGAAGCTCCATCCTAGGCCCTCACATGTTTGTTGTTGTTGTTGTGTGCTGTGGAGTCACATGTGTCATCTGTAATTTTGTATAGGAAAAGAAAGAGCAGGCTACGAAGTAGTATGGTCACTCAGCTAGATTTTCTATTTAAAAATTTTAAACTCACACAGAGAGAAAATGTCTGTCAGAGAACTTAATAAAGGGTTGTCTTAGAAGTCCTCGTGGCGTGGTAATTAAGAACTCAGCTGCCTCTGAAAGCTTGGTAGCGTGAAGCCTGTGGTCAGCTCACGGGAGACAGATGGCAGTCTACTTGGATGACGATCGCAGCCTCAGAACCCATGTGATTGCGCCGCTCTGTCCAGGAGGCCCACTGGGACTCTAACCCATGTGATAGCGCCGCTCTGTCCAGGAGGCCCACTGGGACTCTAACCCATGTGATAGCACTGCTCTGTCCAGGAGGCCCATTGGGACTCTAACCCATGTGATAGCGCCGCTCTGTCCAGGAGGCCCACTGGGACTCTAACTAGTGGCACTGCGTTTGGCTTTTGGTTTTCTTAGTGGTGAAATTAAGAATGCTTTTCCTTTCTTTTTGCTGTCTGCAAATTCTTCTTTCAAAAGTGACACTGTGATGACAGTGCTATTTAATAATATCGTAATAGCAGTAAATGGGAGCATGGTGGCTCGTAGGAAAAGCACTAGACTGCAAACCACGGATTGGTGGTTGAAGCCCACCAGCTTCTCTGGAAGAGAAAGACGAGGCTTTCTCCTCTCACAGATTGAAAGCCTTGGTATGAACTGACAACATACAACACCAAGAATAGCAGTGAAGAGTTCTGCCACACGACAGCAAAAGCGATTCAGTCGCTGCTTTGGCAGAAACCAGCATCAGTACCTAGTCTCCATTTAGCAAAATCTGGTTTTATTTTCAGCCTCTCGTCCGGTGAGACTTGAAACTAAGAGAACTTGCCCAATGTCATGCTGACCGAGTGCCCGAGCCCTCGGAGTGGGCCGGCAGTGTTTGCGGCACCAGCTCAGCGGTGCAGCCATGCTGGCCTAACAGACACTGACCACCATCATGCCCTGCGCTGTACATTTTAATTCCAGTCCTTCCTGCCATTTGTTCAGAATGACTAAGATTACAGTGATGCGGGCTGCGGGAATTTTAGAGATTGAAATTGTTCACAAAAATCATTAGGTTGGTGGTACCAGCAGAAATCATGTCAAGATACTGAGGTTCATAAGGAAAGACCAGCCCACCGAAGGGGCATTGCTTCATTCTCACCCTTATCTCGTGTCCCCTCGTGTCGTTATCTTAGTAGGGCTTCTACATTTTGATGCAAAATTGTCAAGCAAAGTGATGAGAAACAACTGGGAAAAAACGGTCCAGATGATGATTCTCTCTGAACTGGAGGTGAGTGTTGATGCCACTTTGTGACTTTGCTGAAGGAAGGGGCTACTTTCCGGACACCCAAGAGCTCTCTTTGCCCAGAGTGCCTTTTGGAAGTGCTGTCCAAAGCCTTTGATTTGGGTGTTTTCTGCCTAGAGTCACTCCAAACTCCTGCTTTATCCAAGCCCTCTTCCTTCCTGAGGTGATAGGGAAGTCAGGGTAAGGAATTACTGCTGGAGTAATTCTCGCTCCATTCCTTTCGATGACAGAAAAGTGAGAGTCAGAGGGAGAGAAACAGACTGTCATGTAGATGTCTGTCACAAATGTATTGGTCTTCAGAGATGAATTGCTCTTTTGTTAGACAAGAATGCCACTGAAAGTTACTGGAGAGTAACTAAGTACCTCAGGAAATAGAAGTCAGTAATGAATGGGAATCAAATACAGGTTTCTGAGTCTCATTCTATTCAAGGAGACAGAAACCTACAAATGAGGGCCATTGGTCGTAAGATAAAAGGTAACAAAAGCGAATGTTTGATTAAGTGCTATATTGAGTACGCAGACTCCTCATTAGGCCAGTAAAGTCAGTTGTTGGCTTCGTGTGTTTATGGTAATGTCTCACGTCTGTAATTCTGTATTGTGTTCTTCACCTAGCATCTAGACCAAACTCTCCTGACTGTCAACACCCTCATCAGCCAAGATGAACGTATCAGCTCCAACCCTGTAGCCAAGATCATCTATGGTGACCCAGGGACCTTCCTGTGCCACCTGCCCCCGAAGAGTGTGGTCCATTGCTCTAAGATCTGGAGCTGTAGAAAACGAATCACAGTTGAGCACCTGCAGCACATAGTAGAGCAGAAAAACGGCAGAGAAACAGTGCCCATCCTCTGGCAGTTCCTACAGAAGGTAAGTTTAGCTCTTTGTGTGAGCCTGTGTTTCCATGCTGATTTCCCCTGGGGTCCTGAAGCCCCCCTGGCTCGTGTTTAGTGTCATTTCTAAAGACACAATATCTAACAGACCTCTTCAGGGCTTCAATGAAATAGACCATACACAGCAGATGACTGAAGGGTAGAGTAGAAATCCTCACACACATCAACTAGACAGAAAGCTTGAAGCACAGCATCACAAATGAACTTGAGATCAAGTTGGAATGAGTGATAACCTAGGATGTAAGGCAGTACAATCAATCCACTGCACAGCCCTGGGCAGTGTGTCTTTCTGCTTTACATGAGGTCGGAGCCAACTCAAGAGCGAGTGACAACAGCGTGAACTTGAGGACCAGACAACCCCCTTCCCAGTAACTCAGTAAAAAATGAGAGCATCAGAATCTCCCCTGACCCTCTAGTGTGTGCAAGGATGGTCACCTAGCAGTGCTGGTTGAATGTAAACAGCGGAGTCAAGAATGCCTAGACTGAGTCAGACAGACAGACAAACTCTCTTCCCTGTTCCTAACCCATGCAGGCGTAGGCTGAAGACAGCGTGAGTGTGTTTTGGCAGTGGCAGCGTTGGGGAGTAGTCAAATGTACCGGCACTCTGTGCTAGAACTAGAACTGGCACTAATCTAGTTGATCTTTTTGAATGATTTTTAAATAATTTCTCTCCATGGACCAGTATTTGCAGTCTAGCAAGAACTAAAATGATTCAGAAATTTCACCCAGTCAGGTAAAGCAACTGAATTCACATTAGGCAAGACTTCATATTAGTGTTGTGATTTCTCACCAACGCGCTCATTAATGTCGTGATATCTCACCAATTCGCTCATTAGTGTCGTGATATCTCACCAATTCACTCATTAGTGTCGTGATATCTCACCTACGCGCTCACTAGTGTTAGTGTCGTGATTTCTCACCAACGTGCTCACTAGTGTCGTGATATCTCACCAACGTGCTCATCAGTATTAGTGTCGTGATATCTCACCAATGTGCTCATTAGTGTTAGTGTCGTGATATCTCACCAATGTGCTCATTAGTGTTAGTGTCGTGATTTCTCACCAATGCGCTCACTAGTGTTAGTGTCGTGATATCTCACCAACGTGCTCATCAGTGTTAGTGTCGTGATTTCTCACCAATTCGCTCATTAGTGTTGTGATATCTCACCAATTCGCTCACTAGTATTAGTGTCGTGATTTCTCACCAATTCGCTCGTTAGTATTAGTGTCGTGATATCTCACCAATGTGCTCACTAGTGTTAGTGTTGTGATATCTCACCAATTCGCTCACTAGTATTAGTGTCGTGATATCTCACCAACGTGCTCACTAGTATTAGTGTCGTGATTTCTCACCAATTCGCTCATTAGTGTTAGTGTCGTGATATCTCACCAACGTGCTCACTAGTGTCGTGATATCTCACCAACGTGCTCATTAGTGTTAGTGTCGTGATTTCTCACCAATGTGCTCATCAGTGTTAGTGTCGTGATTTCTCACCAATTCGCTCATTAGTGTTAGTGTCGTGATATCTCACCAATTCGCTCACTAGTATTAGTGTCGTGATATCTCACCAACGCGCTCACTAGTATTAGTGTCGTGATATCTCACCAATGTGCTCATTAGTGTTAGTGTCGTGATTTCTCACCAATTCGCTCATTAGTGTTGTTGTTGTTGCTACTGCTGTCGAGTTGGTTCCGACCCATAGCGACCCTCTATAGGGTTTCCGAGGAGCACCTGGTGAGCTTGAACTGCCGACCTTATAGTTCAGAAGGCTTTGCAGTCTGGCGCATTAACCCACAGCGCCACACCAGGACTCGTTCTTGTTACGTGCCATCAAGTCAGTACCGACTCATAGTGACCTTATTTACAACAGAACAAAACACTACCCAATTCTGTGCCCACCTCACTTTCATTGCTATGAATGAGCCCATTGCTGCTGCCACTGTGCCAGTCCATCTCGTTGGGGGTCTTCCTCTTTTTCACGGACCCTCCACCTTACCTCCAGGGACTGGTCCCTCCTGACAACATGTCTAAAGTATGAGAGAGAGTCTGGCCATCTTGGCTTCTAAGGAGCATTCTGGCTGTACTTGTTCCAACACAAATTGGTTTGTTCTTTAGGCAGTCCGTGGTACTTTTAATAATCCCCTCCAACACCATTACTCAGGTGCATCAATTCTTCTTTGTTAATTATGCAACTTTCACATGCATATGAGGTTATTGAAAATACTGTGGTGGTTTAGGTAAGGCACACCTTAGTCCTCAAACCCAAAACAAAGATGTCATGAACACTTTAAAGAGGTGTTGTGCAGCAGATTTGTCTAATGCAGTACATTGATTGATTTCTTGACTGCTGCTTCCACAAATGTTGATGGGTGATTCAAGCAAAATGAAGTCATTGACAACTTCAATCTTTTCTCCATTTATCTTGATGTTATTTATTGGTCCAATGGTGGGGACTTTTATTTCCTTTACATTAAAGTGTAACTCATACTGAAAGCTGTGGTCTTTGATCTTCATTAATAAGTATTTTACGTCCTCTGCTTTCAGCAAGCAAGGTTGTATCATCTGCATATCAGAAGTAGTTAATGAGTCTTCTTCAAATCCTGATGCCACATTTTTCTGCATATCATCCAGAGTCTTTCATTATTTGCTCAGCATACAGATTAATTACATATGGTGAAAGAATAAGACTTGGGCACACACCTTCCCTAGTTTTAAACCACTCAGTGTACCATTGTTCTGTTAGAACACCTGCCTCTTGGTCTGTGTATAGGTTTCTCATGAGCACAATTAAGCATTCCAGAATACTCATTCTCAGCAATGTTGTCCATAGCTTGTCATGATCCACACAATTGAAAGCCTTTTATAGTCAATAAAGCACAGGTAAACATCTTTCTGATATTCTCTACGTTCAGCCAAGATCCATTAGACATTAGCAATGATGTCCCTCATTGCAACTGAACCTCTGGCAGTTCTCTGTCAGTGTACTGTTGCAGCTATTTTTAAATTATCTTTAGCATAATTTTACTTGCATGCAATATTGATGATATTTTCCAATGATTTCCGCATTCCATTGGATCACCTGTCTTTGGAATGGGCACATATGAATCTCTTCCAATCAGTTGGTCAAGTAGCTGTCTTCCAAATGTCTTGGCATAGATGAGTGAGTGCCTCCGGTGCTGCATCAGTTTGTTGAAAGATTTCCATTTGTCTTCCATCAATTCCCAGAGCCTTGTTCTTTGCTGATGCCTTCAGTGCACCTTGAACCTCTTCCTTCAGTATCATTGACTCTTGACCATATGCTACCTGTTGAAATGACTCAATACCGACCATTTCTTTTTGATACAGTGACTCTGTGTCTTTCTTTCATCATCTTTCTATGCTTTCTGCATCGTTCAGTATTTTGCTTGTTGTTAAATGCCATCAAGTCAGTTCTGACTCATAGTGACCCTGTATAGGGTTTCCAGGGAGTGGCTAGTGAGCTTGAACTGCCAACCTTGCAGTTCAAACTGACTTTATGGCCGAGTACATTAACCCACAGTTCCACACCAAGACTCCATTTTGCCTGGAGAATCCTTCCATTTTGCAAGTCAGGCCTTGAATTTTTTTTCAGTTTCCTCTGATTGAAAAATGTTGAGCATGTTCTTCCCTTTACGTTTTGTTAATTCCAGGTCTCTGCCTATTTCATTAGAATATTTGACTTTGTCTTCTCGAGCTGCCTTTTGAAATGACCTGTTCAGCTCTTGTACCTCTTCACTTCTTCCATTTACTTCAGCATCTCTATGCTGGAGAGGAAGTTTCATAGTCTCTCCATTTTGTGGTCTTTTCCTTCTTTCTGGTTTTGTTAATGACTTTTTTGCTTTCTTCCTGTATGGTGTCTAGATGTCATCCCACAGCTCTTCTGGTCTTTGATCTTTAGTGTCTAATTCATCAAATCTGTTCTTGAGATGATCTCTAGATTCAAGTGGGATATGTTCAAGGTCATACTTTGGCTCTTGTGGACTTGTTTTAATTTTCTTCAGCTTGAACTTGCATGTGAGTGATTGATGGTCTGTTCCACAGTCTCCCCCTAACCTTGTTTTGACTGATGATACTGAGCTTCTCCTCCGTCTCATCGCAAAGATGTAGTGAATCTGATTTCTGTGTATTCCACCTGGTGAAGTCAATATGTATAATCGTCTTTTATGTTGTTTAAAATTTTTGCAATGAAGAAATCATTGGTCTTGCAAAATTCTATCATGCAATCTTCAGCATCATTTCTGTCACCAAGGCCATGTTTTCCAACTACTGATCCTTCCTCTTTGTTTCCAACCTTTGCAGTTCAATCGCCAATAATTATTCGATGCATCTTGAGTGCGTGGTTGATCAATTTCAGACTGAAGAAGTTGGTAGAATTCTTCAGTTTCATCATCACTGGCTTTAGTGGTTGGTGCATACATTTAAATAGTAGTTGTATTAGCTGGTCTTCCTTGTAGGTGGATGAATAGTATCCTTTCACAGACAGCATTTTCCTTTTCGGTCTTGAGATGCTCTTTTTGATGATGAATGTGACGCCATTCCCCTTCAATTTGTCGTTTCTGGCATAATAAACCATGTGACTATCAGATTTTAAAATGGCCAATACCAGTCCATTTGAGCTAGGTTTAATCAGTGTTTATACATTCCATGTTACAAGTATTAATGGATATTTACAGCTGTTTCTCCTCAATTTGAGTTGTGCCTCATCAGTAAATGAAGGTCCTGAAAGTTCTACTTCATTTGTGTCATCACGGTCAACTCTACTTGGAGGAGGCAGCTCTTCCCCTGTCGTATTTTGAGTGCCTTCCAATTTGAGGGGTCATCTTCCAGCACTACACCTGACAATATTCTGGTGCTCTTCATCATGTTTCAATATTTAATATTCTGGTGCTATGTGACAGTGTTCTACAGCTAGTCATTCATAAGGTTTTTCAGTGGCTAAACATTCAGAAGTAGTCTGTCTCTATTTCTTCCTAGTCTGTCTTCCTCTGGAAGTTCAGCCGAAACCTGTCCACCATGGGTGACCCTGATATTTAAAACACTGGTGGCATAGCTTCCAGAATCACAGCAAATGCAAACCGCCACACTACGACAAAGTGACAGACAGACAAGTGGTGGCACTACTGTGCAGTTTCATTAACTGAAGATCATAGGTCTTTAAGACAGCATCCAGAAAGAATGCCAGCCACCACTGCATAGACCTTTGACCCTTTGCTTTCAGCAGTTTCTCTCCATACCTAACTCAGTCTGCAGTCCACAAGCACATGGAGGAGCGAGCTTCACGAGGTCAGGCACTCAGCTCTGCTCCTACACTTTGCAAGCAGTCAGTAGACATTTCCTAGAGAAGTAAAAAAATTTCCCCTGTTTTCAAGCTCTGTGATGTATCATCCTATCAAAAGGCACTGGGACCAGAGTATATTGCCAAGAAAAGTCAAGTCAGCCCCCAAAGATGTTTCCGCAGTATCATTTTCTAGGTGCACACATTGTCACTGGGTCACATTCCCTTCCCCAGGAAGCAGAGCTGAGGCTGGTGAGATTCTTGCCGGAGATCCTGAACCTGCAAAGGAACCTAGTGAAGCGATTCCAGAATGTTCCCGAAGTTGAATTCGAATCCCTCAGGAGTTTTATTGACAGTCACAATTCAGGTATGACTCGGCTCTGATAAGAGATCAGGATGCTCCGTTGTTGTGTGGCTGAAGAGGACCCTCCAAGCAGGATGGGTAGCCAGGGCGCTCTGCATCCTCGGCTTTCAGCAAGAGGCGGAGGGTGTGTGTGTGGGGGGGGGGGTTCCAGGAGGCCCCCAAACACAGTATTGATTATCCCGCAGCTGCACAGTACTTCAGTCACTCAAGCTCAACTTTTGTGTTAAAATCGCATTTACAATGTGGGGCAATTCCATGAAGGTGAAAAGCTGTTTCTTTCCAAGGACATGTCATTACCGATGTGACCTAGATGGGAGTGGTTTCTGAAATGTGGTTTTTCTCACTCAGATGGGTTGAAGCAGGTGTTTCACAACAGAATCACTATCTTTCTGTCAACGTGGAACAAGCTGAGGAGATCACTTGAGACCAATGGTAAGTGTCGTCAGTCCCCTTTAAAGCCATAACGTGACAGAGTGCTCTGAACATGCTCTCCTTGGCCTATCCCTGGTGGAAGGCTCCATGCTCTATGAGTCTGTTGATGGAGATGTCTGAGATAACTGAAGTAACCTGTCATCTCCACTCACACACAAGCTGGGAACCTGTCAGCATATAAGAGAAATGGGAGGCAGCCCCACTGGGTTTGGTAGCGGTGACAGACATAGTCCTCTCTTACTTGCTGGAACAGGCTCCCTCACCTTGACGTGAAAGCCTCTGTGTGGAGCTGAATGCATGTCTGTTGAAGAATGACCTGTTGTTTCAAGGTGAAATCAAGCTTCCGAAGGACTACTGCAGCACTGACTTGGATCTGGACACTGGCTTTGAGGTCATCCTGCCACGTCGCCGGGGACGGGGCCTCTGCTCCACTGCCTTAGTCAGCTACTTGATTAAGCTCCACAATGAAATGGTCTACACTGTGGAAAAGTTCTCAAAGGAAAGTGACAGGTGAGTACACAAGCCAATAGGAAGCCCGGCCCAGAAAGTCATTTCTATGGTCCCTAGGATCACTAGGGCAGACACAGCCAAGCTTAAGCCCCACAGCTATGCCCCTTAGGGTCCCCAGACTCACGTATCAAGAGCATGAACTAGCACCTGACTTGGGGTCACCTAGAGGCCTAAGGCAAGTTTGCAATGTTCTGGACCCAGGGCTGTGTCTTTATGTCCCTCAGCTACTCCATCGATGCCTCTGAGGTCACCGACCTGCATGTCATCAGCTACGAAACCGAGCGGGACTTGATGCCCCTGATTCTCTCCAACTGCCAGTACAGAGTTGAGCAAGGTGGCGAAGCCCTGCAGGAGTTCGACCTGGAGAAGATCCAGAGGCAGATCACCAGCCGATTCCTCCAGGGCAAGCCCAGACTGACCCTCAAGGTACAGCTGCCCATCGTGTGTCTTCCATCACAGCAGTTTCTTCTTTTTTCCTATTGAAAAACCTTTGATTATGAATTGGGTGAAGGTTTACAGAGAGGATTGGTTTTCCATTCCACAGTTCCTAGATTTTGTTTCACGTCATTGATTGTAGGCCACACAATAGGACATCACTTATCGCGCTTTGTCCCAGCATTGCTGATTTCCGTCCCTTCTGAACTTCGTCCTTTGGTAAATGCTGCCCTTTTGAATCAAATACATTTTAAGGAGTGTACACCTCTCTAGCGTTATTGTGCCCTTTCAGACTGGCCTCTTGTTTGCTGAATGTTAAGTAGCAGGGGTGAATTCTATGAATGCAGACCTGAAGGATGACCAAGTGCCATAGTCTTCAGAGTCCCACCAGTCTCAATCTGACCAGTAAGCCTGGTCTGTTTTGTAAAATTTTGTGGTTGGTTCTACAATTCTTCTCATACTATTCCAGACCTTCCAATGTGACCCCTTTAAGAGCAGTTACCCTTTAAGAAGTGGTAGCTGGGGGCTGTCTAGTTCTTCTGGTCTCAGGGGCATGGAGGCTGACGTTTACTGTGTCCACTGGACTAATTGTGTCCACTGGACTAATTGTGTCCATTTACTGTCGCTTCTATCGCAGCATTTTCCAAGTGAGACCAGCGTGAGGTTTGTTGCCCAGAGTGATTTTCCAGGTCATCTCCTTCACACCCACAGGTCCATGACCACTACTCTCACGTGGTTCACTGCGCTGGATGGCTTGCCAGAGCTTTCTTCTGCATCAGTACCTGTACCTCATTTCCCCAGATACGTCTCAAATCATACTGGATTCATCATCTAGGTCTTCCTACCCCAGCGAATGGCTGTACCAACTAACCAAGACTAAGCTCACAGCCATCTTTAGCCTCCACACAGCCAGCCATTGGGTCCTGGCGGGTATCTTCTGTGTCCCTCCCGAATCACTACAACCAGTGCTGTAGTTCACCCCTCTGCCCTGCAGTGTGTCCCCTGCATACAGGATGATGGCATCCATGACCTGAGCCTGGCTTCATGAAAGACTGATAGCCTTGGCCCAGCCCGTCCAGCCCACCTCTCGGTGCTGCCCTACCCCCCAAGGAAGCCCTCGATGTGATGTGTACCCCTCCACTGACACACACTATCCCTTTCTTGTCTGTTCTTTGCCCTGGACTGTGCTTGTGCCTTCAAGAGCCACACAGTTCTGTTTTATGTGGGTGTTGTCTCTCCCGATGCCTGAAATTGTTGGAGCCCAAGGCTGGCTTCATGCATTCTGATCACCTGTCCTCTAGCTGAGTGGCTGCTTTGCGGACGGTGTGGACTCAGTAGTAGTTGAGAGCGTGAGTGAATGAGCTAGCCTCCATACCATTCTCCTTGAAAGTCCTGTGTCCTTGGGCTAGTTTTCTACCTGCCAGTATCTGCCTGGTTTATGCTGGCAGGCTAGGTTTCTTGTAGTGTTGTTTTCATGGAATGTAGGGTAGGCGACATAGGGTAATACTCTGACTAGTACGGACTACTATGGCGCTACAAATGAGTTCTGTTTGTCATCCAGGAAAATCTCCAGCATGGATTTACTTTACTAAATAAAGTTTCTTTTTCACTTCAGGGAATACCCACCCTGGTATACAGACATGACTGGAACTATGAACATCTCTTCATGGACATCAGGAACAAGATGCCACAGGTGAGCAGAATGAATGGGTATGGCGCTTTTTGTCTAGAAGAGTGCCTTTCCCCATAATAAAGCCATTCTGACCTCAGCCCAGGCACGTGATGGGAGTCCCAAAGAATTGCAGTGACTGCCTTATTAGCCCTGGCCCAGTGGTCTTTGCAAACATTTTCTTGTTGAATATGACTGGATTTTAGTCTAGTGGCGTTAGTTTCTTAGTCATGAGTTAGTTTAAGAACCAGAAAACTTACTACTATTCATATCTTCTTGCTCACCCTCTGTTTAGCTAAACACACACACACACACACACACAGCCATTATTGTTGTTGTTAAGTGCCAACTCATAGCAACCTTGTATAGGGTTTCCAAAAAGCAACTGGTGAGCTTGAACCACTAACTTTGCAGTTCAAACGGCTTTGCAGTCTGGTGCACTAACCCCACAGCACCACACAAGGCCATTATGAGGATTAAATGGGTTCATATCTAATTCTCCAGATATCTGGACTATGAGATCACTCCGTAACCGAAAAATAATAACTGTTATTATGTGTTGGGGCTTTTGTCTCATCTTCTGGACTGGGGCAGTGAAGTCTGGAAGCTCTTTTACCAGGTAGCAATAAACCAGAACCCCAACCCACGGGCCTGTCCTGCTTTTGTTCCCCTAGTGCACTCTCCCCCACTCAGCCCTCAGCACCCTCAGTGGACAGCTGCAGTCCTTCAGCGACGCCTGTGAAGCTCTGTCTATCATAGAAGTCACCTTGGGCTTTCTGAGCACAGCTGGTGGTGACCCAGATGTACCCTTGAATGTGTATATTCACGACACCCTGCGAATGGGTGATCAGACAAGTCCTGTTTTCAAGGTGGGTCTTGCATGAAAAGGTTTTCACCAGAGGGATTCAGTACCCCCACATCTTTCTAGGAATCCTGCCATTCAGGCTAGACACCCTAAGAAGGAGAGGGACAAGGACAGCCCCTGGTCCTGTCAGTCCCCAGGTAGACAGGATGCACCCTGCATGGCCCAGGTAGGGATGTGCTGGGAATGCTAGCAGACAGGACAGTGCTCCCAGATGGGACTGGGGACACTAGCCCATGCTTGAGGACTCAGAGGCTGCAGCAGGGGAGAGCTTTTTAGAGGCGATTGCACTGAGGCCGGTGAATGGAGTCAGCATGGCGCCAGGAGGGAAGAGGCATGGGTACAGCAGAATGGGGATTAGAAGGTAGCATGTGGAAGAGCAGCCAGGCCTGTGGCCCACGGGGATGAGCCCTTCTGCTTCTCAGGGTTCTGCTCCTCTTTCAGGCCTTAAAAAGATGTCAGCTAAAGCACGTCATTGCCCTGTGGCGGTTCCTCTCTGCGCATAAGTGCGAGCAGCTTCTGCGACTGGGAAAAGTAAGTCCCCTCTCTCCCTCCACTGGGACAGCATGCGGTGGCTCTCCTCCCCAGCTTCTGCTCCTACATCTCCATATTTCCTTCTAGGATCCATTTAGGGAAATCAGTTCCAAGTACAAAGTGGATCTCAGCCCCAAAGATGCACAACTCCTCAACACCTTCCTTCATCAGACTGACCTAGATGCCTTCTTGCTGGAGCTTCATGAAATGATGATCCTCAAACTAAAGAGCCCCCAGGAGGAGAGTTTCTTCCCTGTGTGGAGGTGAGGCCTTGAGACCCTGTGGTCTTCCATAGACGTGAGAAGTTCTCCATTTACTGCACGACACGCCTTCTGGGGCTTTAATCTCTATTGGGTTGGATGTTTTTAATAATTACAAGAGTCTGTATTCTTATTCTATGTGAGAAAGATAAGCTTTCTGCTTAAAAGCCTAGGAAACCCTATACATGGTTGCCGTGACTCAGAACCAACTAACAGCATGTACGAAAACAACATCAACAATCTTTTCAGTATAACGAGCAGACTTATGATGTCAGACAGAGTTGCAAATGAAATTTTATAGGAAACAGTATATGTACCAGTGTAGAAACCATCGGAGAATGTGCAGTACCTGATATTATCCATCTTTTGCATTTTTGTCTGATGTTTTCGCTTGTATTCTCTGATTTACTAGTGAGGTTAAGCATATTTTTACATTTGTTAGTCAATTTCCTATCTTCTTCTGAATTACTTCTTTGATAACCTTTGGTTATTTTTTCTTTGGGCTGTTTGTCTTTTTCTTAATGATTTGCATGAGCTCTTTATATAGCTAAGAGATTTCTCTTTTATCAATCATGCATTACAAATGTTAGTCAAATCTGACAGAATTTCCCTATAAAAACTCCATGGGAAGATATACTTGTAAGGGCCTACCTTGTTCCAAGGTTATAAAATATCCTCCCATACCTTTTTTTTAACCTTCTATAGTACACATGTTTTGTTAATCAGTTTATTTTTGTCTGTGCTGTGAAGTAACGATTTACTTCTACTGTACTTTTTCTAAATAGATACCCAATGTCATTTTTCTCACCAATCCATTTCATATGTGCTGTTTTCTCCATTATGCTATGTGTATGTGTGTGTGTATGTGTGTGTATGTATGTGTGTATATGTGTGTGTATGTGTTATGTGTATGTATGTGTGTATGTGTGTGTATATGTGTGTGTATGTGCGTATGTATGTGTGTGTATGTGTGTGTATGTGCGTGTATGTGTATGTGTGTGTGTATGTGTGTGTCTGTGTGTATGTGTATGTGTGTATGTGTATGTATGTGTGTATATGTATGTGCGTGTATGTGTGTATGTGTGTGTATGTGCGTATGTGTGTGTATGTGTTTGTATGTGCGTGTATGTGTATGTGTGTATGTGCGTGTATGTGTATGTGTGTATGTGTATGTGTGTGTATGTGTGTGTATGTATGTGTGTGTATGTGTGTGTGTGTGTGTGTATATATATCCCTATGAACGCTTACATTCTTTGAGTGGAGAGAACCTTTCTTTCGTAGAGGATTTATGGTTGGTTTTGACATGAAACATGACATGGAACAGAAGCTTTCCCCTGCAATTGTGAGGCTTTGGTCTCTTAAATCTAACACTTGATAATCCCACGTGTGTCATAGGACTGTACTCCATAGTGTTTTCAATGGTTGGTTTTTTGGTAAAAGATCTTTTTCTATTTTGTTGACTTCTCTTCTATCGGCTGTTATTCCAAGGTGCTGCTTGGTGCACCGCCAAACTCTGGGTTAGCAGCTGAGCATGCTAACTGTTTGCTCCACCCAGGAATTCTTGTTTTAATATACAGTTTATCCACACCAACACCATGGAGCTCTGGAGTGTCTGTGTACTGCACCGTGGGAAGTAGCTGCTAAGTGCAAGGAGCCTTGAACCCAGGAGCTAGGTCCAGCTCAGTAATTCAATGGTTGAGAGTCCTTAACCTGACCCTTAGTGAACACTTGGTTCTGTTGATGACCAGAACAAGTGGCAACTGACTGGCTTTCTTATGTTACTTGGGAACCTATGTTAACTGCTATGCTGTCTCTTGTTCTTTGCTTTTCAGCCTGAGAGACACTCTGGTAAGTTACATGGAAACTAAAGAGAGTGACGTTCTTCTGGAAATGGAATCCCAGTTCCCAGAAGACATCCTGCTCTCCAACTGCATTTGTGTGTGGACCAAGGCGGCTGAGCTGAAGCAGGCCCGACACAGGAGATAGAAGCAGCTTCGTCAGCACTGCCTTTGGATGAGACCTGGTGTGAGAAGACCCTTCTCCCTCTTCACACGGACTGGATTCCATCCAGGACTGTCAGACTGCCCCTCCGAGTGCTTATTCACAACTACCTTCAAGGCCAAGAGGTGCTGTGTGAGCTTCCAGCTTTTTGTGACGGAACTGTTTCAAGAATGGGTATATTCCAAAGCTTTCTCATCGTGTTACAAATAGTATTCTTGGGGAGGTGAGGAGTGATGATTTACCTGACTTGGGAAATAAACCACTGGGCTTTACATTCCAGGGAAGAGAACAAAGTAGCATCTCACCTTTAAACACTAATACCCAGCAAGCGACCGAGTTAGCACAGACCCAGCCGCTAGGTTCCTCCCTCCTGAGACTACTACATAGTCAGAGGGAGGGGAAAACTGACGGGTTAAATTTTCTGATTACTCAGAACTCACAGAAGAAAATGTTGGACCCACATTTCTGGGGTTTGAAGATGATGTGACTAAGTGTGCCAGACTCATTTCTGTCGTCTCCAAATATAAGAGAAATTAAGAGTGTTTTCTGAGTGCCTTAAACCAAACCACTAAAACCTGACCCAGGCCCCACAAGGAATCACTGCCAAATTTCAAGGATAAGAGCCAAGTTCCTTTTACATGAAGAGCACTGTACTAGGAGTCCGGGCCACATTCTAGGCCCCAGTTTCCTCATCTGTAAAATGAGGGACTGGACTGATGGCAGATAGCCACCCAGTTTTCATCTTTGGAAATTCTAAATGAAAGGTTATTGATGTAACTTAGATCAAAGATGTAGTTCTGGCATTTTTGTGGGGAATTTTGCATCTTCTAGCACTGTGCCATATAAACATGTAGATTGAATGTAATCTAGATTTCCCTGAGTACATGCATATCTGGTCCTTTGGTTCAGTCTCAGCCAAGGAATACCAACTGAGTCTCCAAGAGGGTACAAAGCCAGGTAGGGAGGGCCTCATCAGCTCGCCCTGACTGTGTGCTGTTCCCCTCATGTGAAGGGTCTCTTTTTTTTTTCCTACATCTACTCTGATACTTAAGACTGCTCTGGAGCGGCTCCTCCTCCTAGGTAACTCACACCCATTTGCACTGACATTAAGGCAGTAACTGTTTACAAGCTTGTGGCAAATGCCCTGACTATACCTCCTGAAAGAGCTACTGAATCCGCCCGACATTGGGCCCATGGCATGAGCGCTCCGCCACCACAGACTCCTGGTGGAGAATGCCCTCCCGGAGCCCTAGTGTACCACTAGAGGAAGCTGAAGAAGGGACTGTACTGTTTGCATTATTTTCAGATTCTCTTCACGGTCCTGGATGAAGAGCACACAGTGGTTGTAATTCGATACACTGTGCGCTTGCATAAAGTATTCCATGGATGTTTCTCTTTTGAGGCAATGCAGAGACCACACTGCCCACAGACACACGCATCCTGGATTGTGCAGTCTGTGGGAGGGAAAGTTTAATTCTTCTATTTGCACTTGTGTCCTGGTGGGCCGCTGTGGGTTAATGCGCTGGACGCAAAGTCAGTTTAAACTGCAAGGTCGGTGGTTCAAGGTCACCAGCTGCTCCTTGGAAAACCTATACAGGGTCGCTGTGGGTCAGAACCAACTCGACGGCACTTAGCAACAACAAATACTTGTACTTGGGACTCCTCTGATATCTCCAAATGGGGACCAAACCATCAGGTGGCAGCTTACACCCTGGTGGCTTCAGACTGCTGCTCTGGTGCAGTTTCTCACTGTGACACACCTTAGCAGGCAGGAGCTAGGTGGCAATCTGTGCTGTGAAGACTTTTCTTGGGGGTGGGGGGTTAGGTTTGGGAATTTCCCCACACTTCTATGAAGGATTTAAAATTTTGCATATCTTGTTTTGTATGCTTTCAAAGCCTTAAGTGTCAATATCTAGCATTTTCATGTTTATATAAAAATACACTGGCCTTAATCACATGCAAATGTAAATGTTATAATTGTCTTCCTGTTTTAATAAAACTCAGGTTTGCTGTTAGAGAATCCTTATCTTTGAGGGTGGGGGGGTACTAAGCTTTTATTTTGATACATACATACCAACTAGGCTTTTAGGGACAGTTTCATTTTCTAAGGAAATACCCATCAAGGCAGAGGACAAGGCTGAATAGCTGTATTCAGAATGTGACGTGGTGAACTTTTCCTCTGGAGTTCTGAGTAGAGCTTCGCACCTCTTCCCTGCAGCCAGCCTCAGATGGGGAGCAGCTTTCGTCCTGCCTGAAGTGATTTCTCTGGGAATGGCAGAGCTCTAAGAATCAGTGGGACAAGGGAAACAGTTCCTCAGAGAAAGCAAATACACCTATGTGAGCGATAACCTGCAAGCAGCCCAAGTAGGTTAAGAAGTACCCACCACTAGGGACAACTGCATTTTGCTCTTCTCAAAAGGTCAAGTTCCTGCAGAGGCCAGTCTATAGTGCAGATATTCAAGGTAGGCCTCCAGGCGGGGACCAGACTCTTCTCCCACTGCTTGTAGTCCATGCCTCCAGCTCTGGTCATGGAGGCCTCAGGTCAATCCCAACCTGCTCCCAACTTGCCCTGCTCAGTCTGCACTGACATTAAGGCAGTAACTGTTTACAAGCTTGTGGCAAATGCCCTGTCTGCACCCCATTCATATTCCCATGTCTGGATAGCTCCCAGGAG
>NW_006408650.1:2535117-2539449 GCF_000296735.1 Chrysochloris asiatica | reverse complement strand
TGTGTGTGAGTGTGTGTGTGTGTGAGTTGTGTGTGTGAGTGTGTGAGTTGTGTGTGTGAGTGAATGTGTGTGAGTTGTGTGTGTGAGTTGTGTGTGAGTGTGTGTGTGAGTTGTGTGTGTGAGTGTGTGAGTTGTGTGTGTGAGTGAATGTGTGTGAGTTGTGTGTGTGAGTTGTGTGTGTGAGTGTGTGTGAGTGAATGTGTGAGTTGTGTGTGTGAGTTGTGTGTGTGAGTGAATGTGTGTGAGTTGTGTGTGTGTGTGAGTTGTGTGTGTGTGAGTGTGTGTGTGAGTTGTGTGTGTGAGTGAATGTGTGTGTGTGTGTGTGTGAGTTGTGTGTGAGTGTGTATGTGTGAGTTTTGTGTGTGTGAGTGTGTATGTGTGAGTGAATGTGTGTGTGTGTTGTGTGTGTGAGTGTGTGAGTGAATGTGTGAGTTGTGTGTGTGTGAGTGAATGTGTGTGTGAGGTGTGTGTGAGTTGTGTGTGTGATTTGTGTGAGTGTGTATGTGAGTTGTGTGTGTGAGTGAATGTGTGTGAGTTGTGAGTGTGTGTGTGAGTTGTGAGTGTGAGTGTGTGAGTTGTGTGTGAGTTGTGTGTGTGTATGAGTGAATGTGTGTGAGTTGTGTGTGTGAATGTGTGTGAGTTGTGTGTGTGTGTTGTGTGTGAGTGAATGTGTGAGTTGTGTGTGTGAATGTGTGAGTTGTGTGTGTGTGTGTGTGTGAGTGAATGTATGTGAGTTGTGAGTGTGTGTGAGTTGTGTGTGTGTGAGTTGTGTGTGTGAGTGAATGTGTGTGAGTTGTGTGTGTTTGTGTGTGTGTGTGAGTTGTGTGTGAGTTGTGTGTGTGTTGTGTGTGAGTGAATGTGTGTGAGTTGTGTGTGTGAGTGTGTGTGTGTGAGTTGTGTGTGTGTGAGTTGTGTGTGTGTGTGTGAGTTGTGTGTGTGAGTGAATGTGTGTGAGTTGTGTGTGTGTGTGTGTGTGTGTGAGTGTGTGAGTTGTGTGTGTGAGTGTGTATGTGTGAGTGTGTGTGTGAGTTGTGTGTGTGAGTTGTGAGTGTGTGTGTGAGTTGTGTGTGAGTGTGTGTGTGAGTTGTGTGTGTGAGTTGTGTGTGTGAGTGAATGTGTGTGAGTTGTGTGTGTGAGTGTGTGTTGTGTGTGTGTGTTGTGTGTGTGTGAGTGTGAGTTGTGTGTGTGAGTTGTGTGTGTGTGTTGTGTGTGTGAGTGAATGTGTGTGAGTTGTGTGTGTGAGTATGTGTGTGAGTGTGAGTTGTGTGTGTGAGTGAATGTGTGTGAGTTGTGTGTGTGAGTGTGTGTTGTGTGTGTGTGAGTTGTGTGTGTGTGAGTGTGTGAGTTGTGTGTGTGAGTGTGAGTTGTGTGTGTGAGTTGTGTGTGTGAGTGTGTGTGAGTGAATGTGTGAGTTGTGTGTGTGAGTTGTGTGTGTGAGTGTGTGTGTATGTGTGTGTGAGTGTGTGTGAGTGTGTGTGAGTTGTGTGTGTGAGTGTGTGAGTTGTGTGTGTGAGTGTGTGAGTACAGTCACACGCCCTGGCCTGGCCTCAGGCCCTCCCTGGGTAGCTGGCTGATGGCTTCGGGGGTGAAGCTTCCACAGCCATGGCCCAGGAACCACTTGGGGCCTCTGGACGGTGAGTCACTGCCCTGAGGTCTCACAAGCTGCCTGGGCAACATGCCACCTAGTGGTCACCGCAGGACGGCTTGCCTGTCCTCAGCCTTGGGGACACCCCTCCGCCGAGACACTTTTGAGCCGGTCCCATCACAGGCTGAGGAGCCACTGTCCATGTGGTCCTGTTCCCGCTGCCGAGCCCGGAGTGTGCAGGGCACTGGGAGGGACAGGAAGGACACTCGGGACACTCCAGACCTGGCGACATCCCCTGACCCGCAGCCCTGCCATCGACGTCCAGGAAACAGCCAGCAGCCTGCGGGCTCAGTGCTGTGACCTCGCACAACCGACGGCCTCCAGGTGGCTTTGAACCGCTGACCTGCCGCAAGAGCCAGCGAGGGTCTCCGCGGGGCGGTGTGGACGCCGGAGGCTGGGGCTGATGGCGGGAAGGGACGGAGCTCAGGGCCGTTTTCTACAGCCCGACGCACGCATGCGCTCATTCATTCATTCACCAAAAAGCCCTGGACGGTGCTCGGTGCGGTGAGGACACGGAACCCTGTCAGGTCCCCGTCAGGTCTCACCTGTGGGACAGGCAATGGGACCAGACGCTGACCGGGCTGATGATGTCTGTAAAAGCGCTCGGGGAAAGCCTCCCGTGAGACGACAGGAGGCAGCACTTGTCGGGAAGCGACATCTGGCGGCGACAGCTGCCTCAGCCGCCTGACAGAGCGCCACCAAATCAACAAAGGCAAATTTGCACCTGCGCGATGCGGATCCGGAAGTGACGTTCCGGAAGAAGCGGCCGAGGCTGAGCCATGGCCCATCATGGGAAGGCCGAACGGCCGCCTGAGGAAACATTGTCGCTCTGGAAACGGTAAAGAGGTTTAAAGACGCATAGGGGCTGGATAGGGAGTTGATGCGGCTCTACGCCCATCCCCTGACCTCAGAGCTTCGGAATCACAGAGGAGGCTGGTAGAATCGGTGTCCGGGCCCAACTTCCGGCTCGACGGGCAAGGTTTTTTTTTTTTTGGGAGTTGTAGTCCTCCGAGCCTGCCTCTTCCTCATTGCCGTCCCCCGAGTCATGGTGGACCAACTCCCGAGAACAACAGACTCACTTGTGAGTCCTTTGCAAACCCTCAAACCTGGCGGGTCTCCCAGTGGAGAGTTCGAGTGATCACCAGAGCCCTCGGTGTTCGAGCCGTTGGACCAGTTCCCGCTTCCGGCGCCATGGGCGGAGAGCCTTTCGGGAGTTGTAGTCCTTGGTGCGGATCCGCCCTTCCATTTCGGCGGGCCCTCCTGCTTCTCACGTCCTCTACGTGAAGAAGGGAGACTAATGCCAGCAGCGACAGGCATGATGAGTCGCCTGAGACCCAGCCTCACACTCCCGGGACTGTTCTAAAGGGGTACCCTGTCGGCGTCGGCGCTGGAATTTGGGGGCTTGCTTGGGAAGGAGAATCTAGAAGTGGGCTTCGGGGACTGACCTGACGTGTGTCTCCTCCAACCCTCCTAGGGAGCAAGCCCGGCTGAAGGCTCGTGTCATTAACTGGGATACGGAAGCGTGGCAGCGGGACGCGGACTTCTCGGGTCTGCAGAGGGTCGGAGGCGTGGACGTGTCCTTTGTGAAAGGGGATGGTGTCAACGCCTGCGCCTCCCTGGTGGTCCTCAACTACCCTGAGCTGGAGGTAACCCCGGATGGAGGTGGAGCCTGGCGCCGGCTTGCCCAAATTATAGTCTCTCCAATGATTCTTCTCTTGTTATTAGGGGCCACCAAGTCGGTGCCGACTCTTAGCCAGCGTACGTACGCACAACAGAAGGAAACACTGTGGGTCCCGCACCAACCTCATAATGGTTTGCTACCTTTGAGCTCATTGCTGCAGCCACTGTGTCAGTCCCCCTAGTTGGGGGTCTTCATCTTTGTCTCCGACCCTCCACTTTACCAAACATGATGTCCTCCTCCAGGGACTGGCCCCTCCTGATAATATGTCTGGAGTATGAGACGTGTGACCATCCTGGCTTCCAAGGAACACTCTGGCTGCACGTCTTCCAACATTGATTAGTTCTGGCAATCCATGGTTCTCCTCCACCACCGTAACCCAAATGCATCAGGTCTTCTATGGTCTTCCTTATTCACTGTCCAGCTTTCGCATACATGTGAGGTTACTGAGTATACCCTGGCTTGGGTCAGGCGCACCTTTGCCTCAAACTGTGCCTCTAATTGTGCTCATGAGGAACTTGTACATAGATTAAGAGGCAGTTGTCCAAACAGAATAAAGGAACACTGAATGGTTTAATATTAGCAAAGGTGTGTGCCAGGGTTGTAGCCTTTCACCATATTTATTCAATCTGTATGCTGAGCAAATAATCCAAGAAACTGGATTATATGAAAAGAAACGTGGCATCATTAACAGCCTGAGATATGCAGATGATACAACTTTGCTTGCTGAAAGTGAAGAGGACTTAAAATACTTACTGATGAAGATCAGAGAAGACAAAAATTCTGACCACTGGACCAATAAACAACATCCATATCAATGGAGAAAAGATTGAATTTGCCAAAGACTTCATTTTGCTCAGATTCTTCTGTAGGATTGTGTTAAAGGTCTGATTTCCTATTCAGGCAGCACCACAACCCCAAGTTAACCTAAAATCTGTGGCTTCCTGACCTTTCTCTTCTGTTCATGACAAAAGATACAGTAGCTTTGTTTTTTTCTGCTTTCTCCATG
>NW_006408650.1:2520247-2535017 GCF_000296735.1 Chrysochloris asiatica | reverse complement strand
CCCCCCCCCCCCCCCTTTCTCAGCCTTCCCATTCCTCCTTCACCTCCTGTAAGTAACTGAAGTGGGTCTTTCCCAGTCTCTCCTCCTCCAACCACAAGCTAGAGGGGTTTTCGTGGTCAGGTCACTTTGTGTTCCATTAGATGAAGTCTAGCCCAGTGGTACTCTTGACAGCAGGTGTGATGGATCAAAATCAGTTGGACGTGTATTTTAAAATGCAGATTCTACAGGCAAATGCAACCAAACTGGTGATTGGATTCAGAAGTTGGAAATGAAGAGGAAAGATTCGTAGTTGGAAAATATGGCTTTAGTGGTAAAATGATAGAATTTTGCACAACCAGTAACTTAATCATTGCAAATACCATTTTCAGCAACCTGAACAGTGCGGATAAACACTCTATCTACCATAAGACTGGTTTCAACAGTAATGGTGGTGCTTCAAACTCAGTAGCCACGGGGTTGTTATGAGTTGGAACTTATTTGATGGCACTTAACAATAACAACATACACATGGACCATAAAGGAATCAAATCAACTACGTATGTGGAAAAGAGCTCTCATAGCATAGTGGTTACAAGTCAGGCCGGTAATGTCACTTAACTGTCAGCAGTTAGAAACTATTCATGGTTCCGCGGGAGAAAAAGGAGCCTTTCTGCTCTCGTAAAGATTTACAGTCTCAGAAACCCTACACAGGGTTGCTATGAGTTGGAACCGACTCCACAGCATATAACCCCCACCACATCTGTGGAAAAAGACGCTGGAGAAGCTCGATGTCATGAGCCAGAGCAAGGCCACGAGCCATCTTGGAACAGTTCATCCATTGCTCAGATACAAGTTCAAGCTGAGACTGAAGAAAATGAAAACAAGACCATGAGAGCCAAGATAGGACCTTGAGTGTATCCCATCTAAACTTAGAAGTTGTTTCAAGAAGAGATCAGGTATATTGAACACTAATGACCAGAGATCAGAGGAATGGTGTGAAGACATAAGGAACAGCATACTTGAAAAAAGCAAAAGATCATTTAAAAAGACAAGAAAGAAGGGAACAAAGTAGATGTCAAAAGAGATTTTTGAAACTTGTTCTTGAATGTAGAGTAGTTAAAGTCAAGGGGGAAAATGAAGTAAAAGAGCTGAACAGAAAATTGTGAAGGGCAGCTCCAGAAGACAAAAGTATAATGAAATGTGCAAAGACCTGGATCTAGAGAATCAAAGGGAAGAACACACCTGCATTTGCCAAGCTGGAAAAAAAAAAAAAAGTAAGCCTCAACTTGCAATATTGAAAGATTGTGCAGGCAAAGTATTGAATACTGCTGGCAGTATCAGAAGATGAAAGGAATTCTCAGTCACTATACCAAAAAGAACTGGTCAATGCTCAACCATTTCAAGAGATAGCAAATGATGAAGAACTAGAGAAGTCCAAGCAGCACTGAAGCCATTGGTGAAAAGGCTCCAAGAACAGACGGGATACCAATGAAATGTTTAAACAACCATTGCAGCACTGGACATGTGCTCACTCGACTATGCTAAGAAATTGGGAAGACATGCTGCCTGGCCAACTGACTGGAAGAGATCCATATTGGTACTCTGATTCCAAAGTAAGGCGACCCAATAGAATGTAGAAATTTTCAAACAGTATTATTAATATCACAGGCAAGTAAAATTTTGTTGAAGATAATTAAAAAATGATTGTAGCAGTACAAAGTTAGGGAGCTGCCAGATATTCACGCCAGACTCAGAAGAGGACATGGAATAAGGGATGTTATTACTTGCATCAGATAGGTCTTGGCTGAAAGCAGAACACCAGAAAGATGGTTCAGACAGAACAAGAGGATACTAAATGGGTTAAAATGGATTAAAATCAGAAAAAGTGTGTGGTGTATCCTTCACTGTACTTACTCAGTCTTTACGCTGAGTAAATAATCCAAGAAACAAGACTATATGAAGAACATGATGTTAGAACTGGAGAGAGGCTCCTGACACGCCATGTTTGCTAGAAGCACTGAGGAATTGAAGCGATTCCTGATGAGGATCAAAGCCCACAAGCCTTCAGCATGGATTATATCTCCATATAAAGAAAACAAAAACACGAGATCAGTAAACATGAGCAATGGAAAAAGGCTGAAAGACTCAAAGGTTTCGTTTTACTGGGATCTACAATCAACACCCATGGGAGGAACACTCAAGAAATCCAACAACAAATTACATTGGGCAGATCTGCAACAAAAGACCAGTTTAAAATGTCCAAGACAAAGATGTCACTTTGAAGACTAAGGGGTGTCTGACTCCAGCCGAGGTGTTTTTCAGTCACCTTATATGCATGCGAAAGCTGAGCATGCATGGGAAGGAGGAGGGCAGCCTTAGAAGCAGGCAGTGTCTCATTCTATTATATATTGTGTCACTGTGAGTTGGAACTGACTCGGTGGCACCTAACCAACAATAACAAAAGGCAGATCTACAGAGGCAGTGGATTAGTGTGTGTCTAGGGCCGGGACAAGCTTTATTTAGGGAATGATGAAAATGTTCTCTGGTCATAATGATGCATGTGCATTTTAAACAAACGAAACCTCAATAGAGCTGTTTAAGAAAAGTAAGAAACAGTGCTGTGTGCACTGGTGTGGCACTGCAGGATAATGCACTGGGCTGCAAAGTCTATATGAACCACAAGGTCGGCAGTTCAAACCCACCAGCCGCTCCTTGGAAACCCTAGACTGGGTCGCTATTAGTCAGAACCGACTTGATGGCACTTAACGACAACAGGATAGGCACAGGACCACTAACTGCAAGGTCAGCATTCAAACCCACCAGCTGCTCAAGGGAAACCTATGTAGGGTCACTCTGAGTTGGAACTGACTTGTCAGCATTTAAGACCAACATCACTAACTACTGAATCAAAATCTCCAAGGGTAGGGGACTGGGGCGTTGTGAAGTGAATGCTCTGTGTGTTAAAGCAATGTCAGGATGGAGAGCCACCTGGCCCAGAACCTGTTTCTGGAACTGCAGCCATGCACTCTTCCCTGCAGGGGGCGCAAGCTCACTTCTCACTGACTGCAGGCAGCCGCATAGAACAAATCCTACCCCTCCGTGGGTCAGCCCTTCCCCCGATGGAAAGCAGTGCCTGTGTTCTACAGTTCTGGAGGATTACGTTTACTGTGGGGCTTATCTGTCTACCCTGTTGCCTCTTGCCACCCCATCCCCACCCCACCAGTCAGCTGTGTCTGCGTGAACTATTCCAGGCCACTTTCCCAGGTTCATGGTTGGCTCTTGCCATATGTGGGGCCAGATTTTTTATTTAGGGGTTGTTTCTTGGATCATGGTGTTTAATAGTCTTCAGGGACATCAGTTATGTGAACGCTGGATTTTCTTTGTGTATTTTCTGTATCTACTATCATGGTTGTAACCTTTCTGCGTTTTCTTTGATCTGTTTCATTTCTCCACAATGACTCTTCTCATGCTTCTGTCTAAACCTTCCTCATTGGTCTCTTTGTAATTGATTCTCTATTTCTAAGATGATCTTGTCTTTTTCATCCACTCTCCTATTGACCAGACTGCTTTTTCTTCCACTTCTTTTCTGAGTTTTAAGTTTCTGCTCGGTGGTGATCTTCATCAGCCATTGGTTTAAGACAGTCTTGTCCAATATGGAGAATGTTCTAGTTCTCCTCTGTGTCGTGATTGGGTTAGGGAAGGATAGTGTTTTTCCCAGGGGTCAAAGTTTGCTTATTGCCATCTGGGTCCTTGTGTTGTTGTTGTTGTTAAGTGCCATGAAGTCGGTTCCAACTCATCGCCGCCTTGTATAGGGTTTCCAAGGAGCGGCTGATGAGTTTGAACCACCGACCTTGTGCTTCAGACTGATCTTGTGGTCCAGTGTTTTATCCCACACTGCCACACCTTGTTGTAGCTTTTGATCACCTTTTACTGTTCGTTTTCAAGTGTACTGGATTTTTCTAACCAGGTGGTGGTGTGCTGTAGAGTCAGTTCTGACTCATAGCGACCCTGTATAGGGTTTCTGAGGCTGTAAATCTTTACGGGAGGATAAAGCCTCATCTTTCTCCCGCAGAACAGTTGGTAGTTTTGAACTGCTCACCTTGAGGTTAGCAGCCTGACTCTTAACCACTATGCTACCCGAGCTCCTTTTTCTAACCAAGTAGTAAGTAGCAGATGACTCTGTGGAAGGGTGAGGAACTCTTCCATTTCTTAGGTCATGAGGAACAATGAAATGTCATTTACTGATGGTGCCTTTCTGAGGTGCTGGTGCTCAGCGTGGTCTCTGATCTGTGACTTCTGGTTTGCAAAGGGTCACAAGCTTGTGGTCTCTGCTTCTTTCTCCCAAACTCCAGGACTCATCCCCTGTTCCCCAGAAACAGCTGTTCCCCGAGACTGCTGTCGCTCACCCCCAGGTCCCAGGCTCTCCTCAGTGTGGCCCACACAGGGCGAAGCCTTCCTCTTCCCAGAGTGAACCTTCGTGTTTGTATCAGCTGCTGCCCTCCCCTTTGTCCAGTCCCCACCTGCTGTCTGCCTCTGTGTGCATTGGCGTGTGTGGATGGTACTCCTCTCCCCCTGTGCTGTGGACCTAGGGGATGTGTGCACCTGGGGGATGGGCCTCAGCCTCCCGTCCTTGTTGGAGGTGTGTGGTATGAGGCCGGCTGCAGCAGCCACCGTTGTCCTCAGAGCTGTGTCTGAGTCCCACACAGCTCCCTGCTGAAAGCTGGCTATCCTGGGGTTGGTTCTCTCGTCTGTCCATGGTTCAGACCCACCCCGTTTTGGGTCATCAGCAAACTTGATGCTTCTAGTGAGTCACTGAGAGACACCAATGGAAGAAACATTGATTCTCAGGTATTTTGAATATTGATCCAGCTTTCAGTGAGGAGCAGAAGCTGGGCTTTGGAAAGCTATTGCCCACAGATAATGCGGGTTTCAATGAAAATGTCAGTCCAGGACAACCAGGGTCTGGGCAGTGTGCCTGTAGGGACAGTGCCAGCCTGCGGAATGACTGCTGGAAACTCGGGACCGCTGTCCCAGCACTCTGGACAGCTCCTGAACTTCACTGTGACAACCAAGTGCTGGGATCCTCCCTCCTCCACACCATGGGGATGCGGGAAGCTCCTTGCAGCTTTAAGAAAGCCCTTGTGGTCAGAAGAGCTCTCTGGATGTCATTAGCTGCTTCGGAAAACACCCGACCTCTGACCTCGGCCCCTCCCCCGGCTTGCACAAAGCTTTTAGATTTCCATTGGGCATCCACCACACGCAAGGCTGCCAGCCTGGCACCCTCCCCTTCCTCCTTTTCCAACTTTGTTGTCACTCGTGCCTGCCTTTTCAAGGTCTGTGATGTCCTCATCAAGCCAGCGTGTCATTCCTCACTACTGTCAGTGCTACAGCCTCCCCTGCCCCCCAGTCCTAATGCTTGTCCTTCTCATGCGATTTCTGAATGTGTTTCCTTGCATTCTATCTTCTTTGAGCCCAGATGCTCTGGGAAAGGTGGAGCCGGCCAGGGCAGGGTGGGGTGGGGAGGGTGGGCAGCTCTAACTTACAAGGCGGAGTCCTGAGGAGGGCATGGGGCAGGCTGGAGTGAGGCTGGCACCTGCTGCGAGCCCCTGGTGTAGATGAGAGACCTCGGTGAAGCTGCACCAACAGCCAGGCGGGTTAGCTCCATTGTTTCTGCCTCTCATCTTGTCCCTCAAGGGGAACCTGAGAAAGGAGCTGGGGGTTGGAGGGGGGTGCAGAGCCGAGAAGAGAACAGGCGGCTGGATGGGGCCCCACAGTGGCATCGTGGTGACCTGCACTGCCTGCCCTGACAGGTGGTGTACGAGGAGTGCCGCATGGTCAGCCTGGAGGCCCCCTACGTGTCTGGCTTCCTGGCCTTCCGAGAGGTGTCCTTCCTGGAAGAGGCCGTGCAGCGGCTGCGGGAGAAGGAGCCTGGTCTGGTGCCTCAGGCAGGTGCCCCTGCGTCTGGACAAGCCGGGGAGCAGGGGGAGACCAGGACACGGCACATGTGTTTGGGGCAGTGGCTGAGTTACGGATGCCTGGGCCCCTTCCTGCCCACTGCTCCCGGGATAGCCCAAGCCGGAGGGACAGTGTCACTGACAGACTCTCCCGGTGGCTCTTCTAGGTTCTTCTTGTGGATGGAAATGGGGTGCTCCACCACCAAGGTAAGCCTGCCCCCAAAAGAGCGGGAACGAGAGATTGGGGGAAGGTGCCATGGTCGGGGGGTGGGGAGGCAGAGGTGGGACCGGTGTGGAAATGGCGTGGAAGGGTTTCTGGTTCCACAAGGAGGAAGGAGAACCAATCTCAGCATCAACTCCATGCTGTTTCCTAGGAGATAGAGGTTAGATGGGCCTCCCCCCTTCTGCCTTCTGTACCAACTCTGACAGCAGCCACCCCTCCCACAGCACGGCACTTCTCTGTGGACAGAGTTCAATGATGCATTGCATCGGCCACACGGAACTCACACAGCCGACTCCTGGTTGTGGGCTTCATTCAGGGTTAGGGACATAGGACACATCTCTTCAGACCATCCAGCCAGACACACCATGTGGCCCACCGCCTCTGCCGTGCTTGGTCAAGCCTAGCTCTGCTGAGGAGGCACAGACTCTGCAAGAAGCCTTCTGTCTAAAGGCTCGCACCTTTCTCGGGGGTCAGGAAGCACACTGCTTCCCTGGTGTTCCAGCTCCGCCTCCTGGATCCAGAAGGTTCAGCACACAGGTCCAAAAGACATGAGAGCCCCCGCTTCTGCTTCTGAGATGGTTCATTTTAAGTCCAGCAGGCTGGCAAAAGTGACCATTCTCCAAGATAGAGTCCCATACACCCCATTTGCATGGTCCTTTTTACGTTATTAGCTATCTAATCCGCTCGGTGGGCCACAGACACCTCACATTTTCATAGTGGCACTGTGGGATAATCCACCAGACTGCAAAGCCATTTGAACTGCAAGGGCAGAGGTTCAGGCTCACCAGCTGCTCCTTGGAAACCCTATACAGGGTCATTATGGGTGGGAACCTACTCGACGGCACTTAACAACAGCAAGCCAGTCACTGAGAGCCCTGACGTGGTGCTGTGGGTTAATGCACTGGACTGTAAGGCCAGTTTGAACCACAAGGTCAGCGATTCAAGTTCACCAGCCACTCCTCGGAAGCCCTGTACAAGGTCACCATGAGTCGGAACCGACTTGACGGCACTTGATAACAACAGCCCAGTCATTGGGACTTCTGGTGCGGTGCTGTAGGATCATCACTGGACTGCGAACCACGGGGTTGGCAGTTCAAACCCACCAGTTGCTCCTAGGAAACCCTATACAGGGCCACTAGGAGTTGGCACTGACTCGACATTTCCCAACAGCAGCAGTCTAGTCGTTTGGAATTGCAAAGCCGATGACTAGACCCATATCAAGTGATTGACGGCACTGCAGCCAGGAAGGGGGCCACTGGGAGGGAGAGACCACCTACCTCACCGAACCCCCGTGGCTCTGCTGGGCCTCTGTTGCAGCTGTGGTGGGCCCACATCTCTGTCCTGGGCTTGGCTCTAGTGTCAGGACACCAGGGTTCTGCTCGGCCGTCTGTCCCCTCCCCCAACAGACACACAGCCCTGAATGTTCCAAGACATCACCAAGTCGCATTTCCCGGCTAGGCGTAGCCAGTTGTTCCATCAGCTCCCTGGCCCATGTGTGGCCTTGTCAGACTCCACCCAGACAGAGGGCCCAGCCAGTCATCCCTGCTGAGTGGGGGACTGAACTCTCCTAAGTGGGCTAAACTATGACCCTGGAGAAAGGAGAGGGGGTGGGCTATGCTGCCCACAGATTACAAGCCTAGGGGCACTCTCTGAGCAGGTCTGGGGGAGGCAAGAGTTGGGGGATTTGTGTGCAGCAGAGGTCGGGGGCCTAGGCCCATCCCCGAGCTTCTGAGTCCAGAGAGAAAGGGCGGACACAGGTTGACGTGGGCATAGATCCATCAGGCTGAGTCTCAGAACCGCCCTCCTCAGCGCAGCCCAGCACAGTACTGCATATAACCCAGGCACCTGGCAGAGGCCCAGAGGCACGAGGGTGCCAGAGCCTCCGTTGCCTCCTGGTTCAGCAATCTGGCATCCTCGGACAACTCGGGAATTCTGGCTTGCCCCTGTCCTGTGTACCTGGACTGCCCAGCCTCACCCCTCCATCCTCCTTTCTGTCCCTGCAGGCTTTGGGATAGCCTGCCACCTGGGTGTCCTCACAGACCTGCCCTGTGTTGGGGTGGCCAAGAAGCTCCTGCATGTGGACGGGCTAGAGAAGAGTGGCCGGCACAAGGAGAAGGTGAGGGACATCCCCCTGCCTTCTCCACCCCTAACCCTTGGGCTGGAGAAATAAGGCAGTGCTTGCCTTGAAGCTGTGGCCCCCCACTCCTTAGACTCCTGAAATGTCCTGAATGTGTGACAGGGCACACTGGCCTGTCCAGCCCTGTCACCCACACAGGGTAAGGCCTCTGATTATGGGGTCAGCACAGGCTTCCAGGCGGTCCGGAGCATGTGCGCCAACGTCCAATGCTTTCTCTCCTTGGGCCACCTGCGAGCTTTGCTACTGCCCCAATCCTGTCCTCGCCTCCCCGCTCCCACTCCAGAAATTACAAACTGAGGACCTGGACCATCTTATCTGGGCTCTCCAGGATCTATATCAAGCAGTTGCTCAGTAAACGCGTTGAATTGAATCCAAACCAACCAAACCAGTTGGATGGAGTCAAGTCATGGCGCCCCCACGTGCGTCTGTGGGGTTTCCCACGTACTTCACTCAGCCTCTGGAGTAGCACCCCCCACCCCCTGAGGCTGCACACTGAGTCAGGGGCAGGGAGGCAGCAGCTCGGTGCTGGGGGTGACCCTCAGGCTAGTGGGCACCCTGCCTGGACCCAGTTTCCTCACCTGTGGAATGGGAGAGGGCAAGTGAGCCCAGAGGTGTCCTGAGGGGTGGGTGGGCCCAGCTCAGCTCAGCTTGTGGTGCCCAGAGACGCCTCCCCCTGACCACGTCCCACCCAGAAAAGACGTTAATTCAAATTGTGTTTCTCACCTTCCAGATAAAACTCCTGCAGACTGGAGGAGACACGTTTCCTCTGGTGGGGGATTCGGGGACCGTCCTGGGAATGGTGAGTGGCCAGGGTTCATGCCCATAAGGTCCCCAGGTCAGAGTGCCACAAAGAGGTCATGAGGGGACACTGGGCCCAGGGGGACAGAGGGCACCTTCATACACACACACACATACCCCCTGTGCACGTGCATTTATATGTATGTGAACATGCACACACATGCTCACACCCACATGTACATGCTCACATGTACACACATGTACACAGGGTCCCAGGAAGGCGGCTCCGGGGACCCTCCATGCTCACTTGCCACCAAGTCTGTTGACAAGCCCCTGTAGCCATATGGCTGAGCCCTAACCGTGCTCCCCTTGACCCAGGCCCTGAAGAGCAACGACCGCAGCACCAATCCCCTCTACGTCTCCGTGGGCCACAAGGTCAGCTTGGAGACCGCTGTGCGCCTGACACGAGCCTGCTGCAGGTTCCGGAGCCCAGAGCCCGTGCGCCAGGTGAGAGGGTCCGGGGGCGTGGCTGGACAATCCCTCACCCCTGGAGCCCCCTCTCAGATCTCCCCATCCTGTTAGCACAGCCACTGGGGTGGGGATCATGGGATCCCTGCTTAGGCCTGGTCTTTGGAGACAGCAATGACGGCAGCTCCATGCCCGCCACCAACACCCCACCATCCTCAACCGGGTACACACATCGGGATATTCCGGTGCACAGGCCAAGTTTAGTGTGCCAGGCCTGAGAGACACCTGGGCCGCTTTCATGGACCTGACCAGGAGGAGGGGCACTGTACTCCTGGGGGAGGCGGGGAGGAGAGGGGCCTGGACAGGAGGAATCAGGGAGTGGGGGCAGAATTCCCGATTTGGTGCAGTAAAGAGACTTCGCTTTGCCTCTGGAAGTGCTCATGTAGTGGCTGGGGGTTGTCATGCTGTCTGGACTCGGGGCCCCACCTGTGCACCCTTTTCTCCAGGCCTCCTAGCTTTGCACTCACTTTTCTGAGGCCACACCTGCCTCTTTGTGTCAGCATCAGCCTGGTCACCAGGCAAGGAGCTCAGGTTGGACCTAACAGTTCCTCCTACCCTGTGGCCTGACTGTTGGTGCACAAAGCGGCCACCAGGGGGCAGGCGCCACCCACAAATCCCCCTGTATCCCCTCAGGAAGACCTCCCAGAGCCAACATCGCCAGCTAGGGAGTGGCCTAGGTCTGGTCAGCCACCCCCACCTTCCTCTGTTCCTGCCCACCACCTGACTCTCCCTCATGGCAGCTTGTAATGTGTCCCCAGCCTGGGAGGCCATTCCTCTCCAACTCCAGCCTCCATATGACTCGAGAAAGATCCTAGGATGTCCCCGAAACACCCACATTGCCAGACTCGCTGGGCACAGCATGCCTCTTCCCTCTCTCTGCCCAACGTGGCAGATGGGAGCTGCCCTGTTGAGCCCCTAGATACTTAAAATGGGGCAAAAACCACATGACCTGCTTCAGGGAAGTGCTGACCACATGCCTGGCCCCCACAAAAGCCACAGTCTTGTGTATGGGTGCACACCCCTCGCCCAGGCCAGTCCAGTGGTCCATGTTCTCTCTCGGCCCATTCTCCTCCTGGGCCCACTCTGTCCAGCCTGCCAGTGTGACTGCTTCCTGGCGAAGGTGAGAGAGGAATGTGTGTCTGTGCCTGCATCTCTGGTGCCCACCAGTCCCCCTCCTGCTCAGCCCACATGTCCCTGGGGTTGGTGCCCACCAGTCCCCCTCCTGCTCAGCCCACATGTCCCTGGGGTACGGCCTCCCTGGTGCCAAGTCTGGTCCTACTACCAGGCCAGGTGGCAGAAAGGCATGGTGGCGGGGGTGGTGCCCAGGATACCCCATGGCCGCCTCCTTTTCACCTGGAGCGGAAGTAGCGGAGGTATTAGCTGTTGTCCACTTAATCACACACCCCAAACTGGGCTAAGCCCTTCTGAGCTGGAACTGGGGACTCTGGAGGCCTGGTGGCCAGTCCTGGGGAGTGCTGTGGGGGTCCTGTTTATTGCCTAGCTCCTGCATGCTTACTCCCACCCCCGAGGCTCACACTGGTTCATTCTTGTGGCTTGGCAGAATTTTTTGGAGACGCTTCCTTGGGGACAGGGTTCATGGCTGCTGCTAGATGGCGGGGGGGTAGGGGGTGCTGAGGAGACCCATCTAAGAGATTTGTCAAGTCACCCAGAAAACTGATCGGGGAAGGGGTCTGGGACTGAGCCCATCGCTTGCTGTCTGAAGCTGCCACTTTGGACTGTGGGCCTGTGACCCTCGCTGGTGGGGGTGGCGTGGGGTGGGGAGGGATCCCAGCCCCTCCCTCTGTTCTCACTGCACCTACTCCCTCTCCCAGGCTGACATCCGCTCCCGTGAGTACATCCGCAGGACCCATGGGCCCCCTGGGCCCCCCACTGTGGGGCAAGAGAGGTGAGCCGAGGGCTGGACGCCGAGTCCGCTGTGAGAGCCTCAGTCCCGCATTCCCGTCTCCCTCGGCCCATTTACCCTGAAGGACGGGCCCTGTCCCTGTGGACGTGCCTCTCACACTCCTCAGTGGATGGGACACTTGTCCCAGGACCTTTGTGAGGTGGGCACACGCGCCACAGCTGACGGGCAGGAGCTCCATGCACAGGGCACCGTGGCGACTGTTTCACACAGATTACTGAGTCCAGACAACAGCCTTGCCGTGGGATCGAAACCCCATCCCGTTTTACAGATGAGGAGGCTGAGGCAGTGTAGCCCAGCTCCAGGGCCAGTGGCAGGGCAGGCGGTCTGCTGACACTCCTGGAGTGAGGACGGTGCTGCCCCCAGAGCACTCTCAGCCCCCTGACCTCTGGGCCTGCCCCATCAGTGGCCTCTAGAGCCATCAACTTAAGACCACCCTTTTCTTGATTTTGTTCCAGGATTCAGAAGGTGCGGAGGTCTAAGGGCAAGGGCAAGCCCCCCGAGTACCTCGGCCCACTTCCTGGGGCACATCTGGACACTCCAACCCAGGGCCCCAGGGACAGTGAGGCATGGGCTGGTGGCCAAGCAGAGCCAGACACTGTGAAGACCCAGGGGCCTCCTGAGCTGGCCTCCGGGAGCAGGGCAGGGCCTAGGGGCACTGGTCTTGGGGACTGTGGGTAGGGTGCCTGACCCCACAGACGGCCCCTCCTCCTCTGGGCACCTGTGGTCCTGTGACCAGGATGCTGCCCTACAGACAGATTCCTCAGGGCAGAGTGCAGTCCAGGAAGTGATACAGCTGCTGCCCCTGGAACATCTGTGCCGGGTGACCAGACCTCCACCCTGGCTGGCCAGCTGTTTCCTGGTCCCCAGCCACTTGCCCATCCCCAGGCTGCTGCTGCTGGGCACTGTCCAGGGCACTACCAGCCTGCAGTGGCAGGGGGCGCTGTCTGGGGGGTGCTGACAGCTTACAGAGGGACCAGTACCCAGGTGTCCTGCTGCCTGGCCTGGGGATGGGGGAACCCACACCCCCATTAGGGCTCCTCTGTGCCTGCCAGCCTTCTCCCCCAAAGCCAGCCAGTGGTCCCTGATGTGGAGTGGGCTGGAAGACGTCCCATGGGGGTGTGGGATAAAGAGCGGCCAATCCAGTCCCCCTGGCTTCATTGGCTGGCCTTGGGCAAAACTCAGACTCAGATTTACAGAACCTTGATTCCTGGTGGGCTGTGTGCGCTCACAAGAGGTCCGGGTTAGGTGAGGTCTTTGGATGCTGAGCAGGTCTGCAAGAGGGAGCTCACACCACCTGAGAAGCTGGCGGCTTGCAGGGGGTCCAGAGGACTAGGCTGTTCTCGCTCCCCCCAGACTCCCACAAGCCTCAGGGCTGCACTTGGACTTCCTGGACCCCAGGCCGCACCTTTCCTTTTCCCTCCACCCAGGCTGGAGAGCTTCCCAGAGTACGGGGAGGCTGGGGGTCAGGTACATGTCACCTGGCACACAGTTCTTGTTAAGTTCCGTCGAGTCGGTGAAGTTGAACTGCCAACCTTGCGGTCCAGCCCGTGATCCCACAGCGTCACACCAGGATTCCGTAGGCACACAGTACATCCCACCTAAGACTGGCTCACAGCAACAGGGGCCCTGCTCGCTCCTCATGGACGGGCAGGAGTGGTCACGACCCCCACGGGGACTCTGCTTTAGTGGCTCATCAGTGACCACAGGGCTCCAAGTGACCTCCTCTGGCTGAGGACGTAACTGCAAGTGGACTGTATTCTGTATTTTTGGGGGAGAGGGGCAGAGGACCCCTATTCCTCATACCCAGGGAGGAGCAGGAAGTAAGCTTGAGACAATCTGTGAGGGGGCTGGGGTTTTCTTGTTTTTAATTAAAATAAAATTCACATAACAAAGTTTTCTCTTTTTACCATTTCAAAATGTACACTTAAGCAGTTTGTGGTTTTTTCACAATGCTGTGTGATTTTAACCACTCATTCCAGAACATTTCATTACCCCCCAAAAAAACTGTATGCCCATTAACAGCTATTCCCTGGCCCCCTGATTCCTAGCCCTGTGCCTTCAGCCTCGGTGACAGTGCCCTTTCTGGACACTTCAGGCCTCGTGTGCCTTCACACCTGAACGTGTTTCCAGGGCTCCTCGTGCGGCAGCAGGAATCATAGCTCCCCTTCATGACTGACTAGTATTTCACCACAGGAGTGAGACCACGTGTTCACCCCTTCGTCTGTTGCCAGGCATTTTGGCGGTTTCTGCTCTTATGGTTATCGTGAATCGTGTTGCAGTAAACATTTGTGTACAACTTTTTGTGTGAACTTGCCTAGGAGTGGAACTACTGGGCAGTGGGCATTGTCTGTGTTGAACTGTTTGAGGGACCATCGAGCCTGTCCCCACCACGACTGCAGCAGTTCACATTTTCATGCCAGCACTTCACAGGGTTCCGGTTTCTGCACACAGCTTACTCCGGGTCTTCGGTCTGAGCCCTCCTACTGGGTGGAAGCGGTTGTCTGCTTGGAGTTTTGATTTGCTTGTTGGCCATTTGTGTATCTTTGGAGGGCGATCTAGTTAAATCTTCTGTCTGGTTTTACATTGGGTTGTTGGTTCTTTGGCCTGTGGGTTTCCAGTTCCAGCACTCTTTATTGAAGGAACTATTCTTTACCCATGGGGTGGTCTTGGCACATTTATCAGAGCTCAGTTGACTACATGCGTGTAGGGTTATTTCTGGACTCTCGGTTCTATTCCATTGGCCTATGTAACTGTTATTCTGGTACCAACTGTTAGGCTTACTTACGTTTTGAAATAAGTGAGTCCTCCAACTTTATAATTTTTTAAGATTGTCTAAGCTATACAAGACAATCCCATATGAATTTTACAATCAACTTGTCCGTCAAAAAAAAAAAAAGGTCACTGGAATTTTAATGGGAGTTGCTTTGAATATGTAGATGAATTTGAGGAGTCTTCCCATCTTAATAACATTAACTTTTCCATTCCATGAACACAGGATGTCTTTCCATTTATTTACATATTTTTAAAAATGTCTTCCAACAACCATCATTGTTCTTAGTGTACAAGTCCAGTACTCCTTTGGTTAAGTTTGTTCCTAAGTGGTTTATTCTGTTTTGTGCTCTTGTAAATGGAATTGTTTTCTTCATTTTCTTTTTAGATGGTTTTGTATATTGGTATTTTATCCGCCATGTTGCCATGAACTCATTTTTTAGCGCTCATAGTTTTAGTGTGGATTCGCTAGGCTTTCCCACATACATATAAGATCATGTCATCTGCAAATAGAGATC
>NW_006408650.1:2504315-2518997 GCF_000296735.1 Chrysochloris asiatica | reverse complement strand
TAAACATTTCAGCAATATGTTGTGAAATTGTTTTATTATTATTACTGATTCGGTTTCTGTTATAGGTCTATTCAGACTGTCAATTTCTTCTTGAGTCAGTTTTGGTACTTTATGAGTTTTTAGGAATCTGTCCATTTCGTCTAGGTTGTCTAAATCTTCTGCCATACAGTTTTTCGTAGTATTCACTTTTTCTGTCTGTAAGGTTGGTACTAGGTAGCGTAGTGTTTACGAATCGGGCTGCGAACCTTAAGGTCAGCAGTTCGAAACTACCAGCTGTTCCGTGGGAGAAAGACGAGGCTTTCTGCTCTCATGAAGATTTACAGCCTCGTAAACGCTGTACAGGGTTGCTATGAGTCAGAACTGACTCGACGGCACATAACCAACCAACCAAGGTCTGTAGGGAACCGACTCGATAGCACTTAACGAAAAGGTCAGTAGTAATGTCCCCAGGTTCATTCCTCACACTCGTCAGTGTAAACCTGTCTCTCTTGATCGATCCTGCTTACAAGTGACTTACTGACAGCTTCCATCCACCCCGTCATGTCTAGGCTCAGAGTAGGAAGATGGAGGCAGCAAGAGGCAGGTACCCATGCCCTGCACCTGCTTCAGGCCCTGCTCTATCTGTGGGGTGATGGTAGGCACTGGCGGGAACTGGAGCGCAGTGGGGTGGGGAGCAAGTTGGGTCTGCTGGTGCAGAGGGGCTCACTGGGGGACAGGGCACAATGCCCCTACCCGCCACTGGCAACCCCCACTTCACCAGCCCCTAAGTGCAGTGGCTTCTCAGGTCCTTCCCGCAAATCCTAAAAAAATCGAGTTGCTGAGCTGCCCTGGCCCACAGACCACAGCCTGCACTTACTAAGAATAATCCTTGAACCTCTTAATAATTCAGACTGAACCAAAATAGGCCTTCCTGTTCCCCTGCCCTGGGACCCACCCTGCCTGAGAGAGGCCGTCCCAGACACCCTGCCAGACAGACCTACATTCTCCCAGCGCCCGGCCTCAGGGAAGAGGGTATGGAGCCCCCCCTTCCAGTCCTGGGAGCAGACCCGCATGTTCCCCAAGGCCAGGTCTGGGTGGTCCAATTGTCAGTAGCCTGGGTCTAAGCTGGCTCCCCTGACCCCTTCGATCACATGTCACTGAACTACAGCTCTCTCCTCCTAGCCTCTGGGGCCCCAGCTCTCCAAGGCCAGGACCCAAGGGCCAGCATGGGCTCCAGGGAAGGCCTGCCCCCTGCCCCTTAGTCACTTGCTGCACAAGCAGGTTCTCAGGCAGTTTCCCAGCTTCCTGGGAAGGGTCCCTGAAGGTTGATGGGGTCCCAGCCGACATCCTCTGCGGTGGCTGCTGTGTGTTTGAGTGAGTTACAGAACTTCTGTCCTCACCTGTAGGGTTAGGAGGATCCACACTTCTGGAACATGCCACATGTTAGGAGAAGGAGGGGGGAACCTGGTCAGGGACCCAGGGCAGCCCAACCCCAACAGGCTCCGTGTGGAGTTTTACCAAATTATTAATGAAAGCAGCAGCGCTGACATCTTAGTGAATAGTGTGCGGGTAATTAAAGAAGTTGTCTCAAAAGTGATGGAGCACAGCCTGTCTCCCCGGTTCACCTCCAGAAGCAGGGTAGCTGCTCTCCCTGTTCCCATCACCAAGAGCCTGGGGCTGCAGGGTGTAAGACCAGGAAGGACCAGCAGCGGGGCCTGCAGCTGGTCTCTTGGGTGTGGCAGGTCCCCCTCTCCCTGGTTTGGCACCCCCCACCCCCCACCCCCGCTATGGGCAGAACCCACAGTGCAGAATAAGAGGAGGGGGCACTGCAAAATGGGAGCCGCACTAGTAGGGAAAGGGTGAGTGGGGACCAGACTGGTAACTGGACCTAGAACAACTGGGAGGAAAGGGTGTGGGGGCCCAGACTCAAGGTCATTGGCTGGCCCTGGACTGACCAGACCCCGCTCTGGGAAGGGAGAGGCACCCCTGGTGTTGCAGGGATCTGACTGGAGAGCCGGGAGTGGGGAGCAGATGAGTGCTTTTGTTATAGTTACAGAAATTTCATGTTTGTTGTTGTTGTTGTGAAGTGCCGTCGAGTCGGTTCCGACCCATAGCGACCCTGTACAGGGTTTCCGAGGGTGTAAATCTTTACGGGAGTAGAAAGCCTCATCTTTCTCCCGCGGAGCGGCTGGTAGTTTCGAACCGCTGACCTTAAGGTTCGCAGCCCGATTCGTAACCACTACGCTACCAGAGCTTGGTGAGTATTTAAAAATCAAAGCCTAAATGTACAGTTTACATAACCAAATAGTTCCTTAAAACTCAGAATGCAGAACAGCGGTACCCTGCCCAGCCACCCCTGTCGTCCCTTTTCCGTAGTCTGACTGTCTGTGGTATTTACTGGTGACCAGTCCACCAATGTTGGGTTTCCTCCATTTTGAGCCTTATCCCCTGTCTTCCCGCTGCGGGGGGGTGGGGGTGGGGCGAGAGCCTGCCTTGTTCTTCCACACACAGCCCCTCTCACACGCTCACACCCTCCCCTTCCACACATCCTCCTGGTTTTTCAGTTGAATCAGAATTCAATGTATATGCTTTTATTTCTTTGCTTACACTGTTCACAGCTGAGTAATAGAATGTAATTACATTTCCTTTCTTGTACAACCTCTTGTTTTTCTTGGACATAATAATTGTCTCATTTGTTGTTGTTGTTGTTGAGTGTATAGTCTAAGTATCCCTTACTTGTTGACCTCCAGACCCCGCTGTGAATGTGTAATTCTTGTCCTGTTACATTAGAAACACAGGGTCATCTGTTTTCTTTTCTTTCCTTGGAGCCTCTGAACCTCAGTGACCTCCACCTCCTGACATTTAGCTCTCTCGCACAGTGAACCAAGGTTGTTTGGTGACCAATGGGATATGGCAGAAGTGACGGCGTGCCTCTTATAATGACTCAGAACACACTGCAGCTTGCATCTTGGCGACAGCTGCCATGCAATAAGCAGCCTTAGGCAGAGGCCACATGTGAAGGCACTGAGGCCCCTGCCATCAGCTGTGTGCGTGAGCCTTTCTGGACGAGGAACCCCGGCCCCAGTTGAACCTCCTGATGACTGCCGGCCAGCTATCATCTTGCCTGCAACCTCAGGAGCAAAGCCCTGGTCCAGAGCAGTTCTGACTCCATGTTCCTGGATTTCTGTTCCTCAGAAACAGTGTGAGATGGTCAATCTACATTTGGGGATCATTTGTTTTGCAACAAAGGATCACCAAGACCAAGCCATCCCTCCAGTAATGTGTACACCCACTCAACTGCCCTTCTGTCACCCCCTTCCTGGGACTGCCTTGTAGCTCCCTCCTGTGTCAAATCCCCTACTCCATGGATCCTACACACAGCCCTCTATCTTGGACCATCCCTTGTTTTAAGGACGTACTCATCTGGTGACCCCCTAAGAAGGGGTATGTGAGGATGCCAACATTTGAAACCACCTCTTCTACCTTCCCTCTTGGTTGATAGTCCTGCCAGGCATAGTTCTAGGTGCCGCTGTCTCCCTTCTGAGTGTGGAAGGCACTCTGCTATGGTCTTCTAGCTTCTGATGTTTGCTGGGGGCAAATGTGATGCCATCTCCCCTCCCCATCCCCAGAAGTCTAAGACCGTGGCAGGTTTTATTTGAACTACCCATAAGAGTTCTGGTGTTTGCATAGGTCTTGTCTAGTTCCTGTCTCACTTTTGTGCTGTGGATGAAACGTTACAGAGCAAGTTGGGTTTCCGTTGAGCAGTTTGTACACGTTTTATTGGGTGACATCGATTGTAGTCACCCTAATGCAGCCCCAGCTCTCTCTTCACTTCCTCCCTGTGCTGACCCTGTCCTTTCCTCCGCGTCCCCTCCCCCTTCCAATCGATGCACTTCACTCCTGGGAAAATGCTGCCCTTGTGATCTCAGATGGTTGATTTTTCTAAGAAGTGAGTACCTGCCAGGGAGAGTTCACCTTACTGGTCTATTGTTTGCCTGAAAGTGGGTGAGTTCAGTTCCAGGCCTGACGGGTGACTAAGGGCCACGGTCTCAGAGTATACAGCTCTTTTTTCTAAGGTACATGGACACCGTGCCTGTAGACGAATTGGGCTTTCACGTTCCACAGCACACATCCTTTTCCTGCAGAAGGTCCGCCACTTCATCCTGTGGGCTAAGGTTGCTGCTGTCCATGGTGCTGATGCAGGTGCTGAGCGGATCAGCGGAAGCTGCTCAGCCCCCCTTCCCTAGTCCTTCCGCTCTACCTCCTCCCTGTTGTTATGTGCCGTCGACTCGGTTCTAACCCATAGCAACCCTGTTCTGGGTTTCCGAGGCTATAAATCTTTACGGGAGCAGAAAGCCTCATCTTTCTCCCGCAGAGCTGCTGGTAGTTTCAAACTGCTGACCTTAAGGTTCGCAGCCTGATTCGTAACCACTACACTACCTACCTCCTCCCTGCACCTCTCCAATTCAGCCCCATCGGAGGACCCCTGGACCCCCTAAGGGGAAGACCCAGACCCTCCTTGCACTCACCGTCCCTGGAACTCAGTCTCTCCCAGGCTTTGCTGTTGGGCACTAGGCTGTCTTCCTCTTCATCTGATCATATGAGCAGGCCCTACATGGGCTCTGAAGAGGGGTTAACCATGGGGTTGGTAGAGTTCTCTAGTTCACATGTAACAGGAAGGTCATTAAATCGGCATGAGCAAAGAGGAGGCTGTGTCCCCAGCCTGGCCCCCTCTGTCCTCTGCTCCTATGTTGATACTGTTCTAGGAGGCCTCGCTCCCCAGGTGGATGGATGGATGGCTACCTGCATCTTCCCAGATTAGCCATCCCAAGCAGACTGTAGCCCTCTCCGTGGGGATTCAGAATGCTGCTACCTGAAGAAGGTACACCTGACTGGGGACACTAGGGTTAGGGGACCTTCCCAAGAAGGCACCATGGCTCTGGTACCTTCATCCTCAAGACCCCAGGAAGCATTATCCCCTCCCTAGGGTACTCCTTCTTGTCTCCAATTGATTCTCTTCCACTACCAGCAGGGAATGGTGTGACTAAGACTCCATTATCAACTTGCCAATCTTATTTCTGGGGCACAGACGCTGTCGGCTTAGGGGACCCAGTTGGCATATAACGAGGTCTCCATGACAAACGACTTGGGTATCAATTAACTATCTGGGAAAATGTCAGGCGGGACTCGTCATGCTGGCAGGGAGGAATTGCCAATTAACCCGGTGTGGTTTATCCGGTCCATGGCAGGCGCCTGCCGCAGTCTCCAGCAGGGCTGGGAATGAAGGGACGGCCTCACCTCAGTCTCCAGAACTGGGCAGCCCCAGGCCCAGGAGGTGGTCACTGTTGATACAGAGGTGACTGAGGCTCAGAGGATGGACCAGTGCTGGGGAAGGACAGATGTCTGAGTAAGTGACTGTGACCAGTGAGATCGCTGGGGGGGGGGGGGGGCGGGGGCGGGGAAGGCAAGAAGTATTCACTGGGGAAAAAGGGAGGGGGGGTGTCAGAGACCATAAGACATTTGAGACTAAACCCGTGGTCGCGGGCAGAGCCTAGGCTCTGCCATTTATGGACTATAAGACTTTGAGGCTTTTTTTTCTTACAACCCATCTGAGCCTCAGTTTGCTCATCTGTGAAATGGGTATAGTTGTGAGAAATAATGGCATTCAGTGCACACATCATGCCCAACACAGCGATAGCCCTGAGTCTGGTCCCCTATCCTCATCCCTCCAGGCGAAGCCTCAGTGCCTGCCACCCAGGTGAGGAGCTTTGACCGACCCCCCCCCCAACACACACACCTCTACCCCAGGACTGACAGAAGTACAGGATAGGGGCACAGAATTCTGGAGAGGGTGGCTTGGGTTACCTGCCTAATACATAAGCAGACAAGGAACAGGGCAGGGCCCCGTCAGGCACTCTGGTCACTCCCTGCTGTCATGGCCTGGAGCCTCCTGGGACCCATCCGTCACCACAGCCAACATCACCGATTCCATTGCCTGTGCTGGTGCCCACCCATCTCTCCTCTCTAGCCCCTGCCACCTGCAGACGTGGACACCGACTCTGCTGACCCCCACCCCCACCCCAAACCTCCATGTTGACTCTGCAGGTGATTGGCAGCTGCCACCACCACCACCCCCCACCAGCCGAGGAGGGAGCCTCATGCCTATTCATGACAATGACATATGGCACCTCCATGGGGGATGGGGGTCGGAGCAAGCTGCCAATTGTTAGTGCAGCGTGTCCCCATTCGCGCACGCCCTGCTGAAGCAAAACAAATGCAAGATGGGAGGGGAGCAGAGGCGGCCGGGGGCGTGTGTGCATGTGTGTGTGCACGCTCCAGCCCTCCTGGGGCTCTGGAAGGAGGAAACTGGCAGACGGAGGCAGGGGCAGGGGGCTTGCAGTTTCCAGGGCCACTGGGATTGCAGCAAATGGGGTTCTGTCAAGGGATCCGTCCCCCTGCCCCAGTCAGGCTTGTTAGCAGGAAGCACTTCACTGTGCTCAGACCCCTCCCACCCTTTTCACACCAAGAAAGCTGAGCTAGAGCCCATGGCAGAAGGAGCTGCTCACGGGCTTGTCCTCTAAGTTCCCAGAGTTAGGAAGTTCTCCCCAGTGGCAAACAGCAGTCCTGGGGTATCCTGTTGGTGTTGGAGTGAGAGAGTGGGTGTGCCCGCCCATATTGGTGGACAGGGTGGGGGGCAGACAGGGTTTCTTACTTGCCTTTCACCTCACACTGGATTAGCCCTCCTGTGCTCAGCTGAGACTTACACCCTACCTTCCAGGCTGGGGTGAAACCCTTGGTCCACCTAGCCTGACCCTCTGCACCTCGGTTGGGTGTATCCCAGGAGATCCAATCCCAGAGACCCTGCCAGTCATGAGGGAAGACAGAGAGAGAGCTGTGGTGTGGGGGCTGGGCTCACAGGTGGACTGTGGGTAAAGAGGCCCACCACTAGTGAGCCCTAGCTGACCCCAGGTGGAGGTGCTGGGGAGCTTACAGCCCCACTAGCCTCTGTCCAGCACTTTCTTGGGGAAGGATCTGGCTGGGGCCTTGGGAGCAGCACCCACAAATTTGGGGCCTTCCCCATGGAATATAGGAGCTGTGGATTCCTGTCCCAGCTGGCCAGAGGTGGCAGGGGCCCCCAGAGAGAGGGGGTGCAGGGAGAGAGGCTGAGGGGTGGGGGCGGTTGGATACCCCCTCAGCCTTGCCTCAGATGAGGGCCTGCACCAGTGGAGCACTGTGGGAACCAGGGCCCCGCACCCAGGCCGCACCCAGGCCGCTGTGCACCCAGGCATCTGCGCTCACCATCTCCATCTCGGGGCAGATGGGCCGTCAGTTGCCAGTGAGCTAAGTGTGTGCGGGGGAGGGGTGCCATAGGAACCCCTTCCCGCCAGGAGGGAGGGAACCTGGGGGCGGGACAGGCAGGCACTGAAGGGGGATGGAGGGGGAGGCTGGGACCACTTGGCTGGGGGTTGGAGTGAGGCCCAGGACATTAGCTCCTGGCAAACGGCTCAGGGGACTGTGACTTGATTGGCCCCTGGGGGCTTGAAGGCCTTGGAGAGCAGGGGTCAGGAGGGGCTCCCCTGGCCATACTGGCTGCTGGCTGGGCTCTGGGGCATCTTTCTGCTCAGCACCCGGGGGCGTCAGCGTCCTCTCACACAGATGTCTGCCATCTGCAGGGGCTCCCTGCCAGGGGACAGTGGGGGAGCCAGCACACCCTGCCAGGCGGCTGGGTGCGTGCAGCGCCTCCTCCTTGGGTGCCTGGCCGCTGGAGGTGAGGTGAGGCCACACTGCCAGTCATGAACCATGACTGGTGCTGGGCAGGACTCTGGCCAGAGGCAGGACATCCAGCTGGCCCACGGTGGGGTGAGCTGGGACTGGAGGAAGGAAGAGGTGGTCACTAGCAGCTTTGGATGCCCGTCTGGGGAGGGCAGGACAGCATGTTGCCAGGAGAGAGGGCTCAGGACTGACTCTGGCCACACCAACTGGACAAACCCCAAAACCCCATTCCGCTGGAAGAGCAGGGCCTCTCAGTCACAATGATGGTAGGATGATCACAGTGACCTGCTGGACAAGGTCAGCTTGTTGGAGCCTCAGAGAGGAGAAGTGGGTGATCATCCGGCCCCACTCCACTCAAGTGGATGGAGGTCCCCCAGGAACGGAACTCCAGAAGCTGAGGAAAGGTGGTGTCGGGTGGGCTCCTCCATCCCTCCACTGCACCCCCCAGATCTTTCAGAAGCCCCACCTAGCTGTGACTCAGAGAGGCTGTTACTCGGACCCTGGCTTCTGGTGATCACCTTTTCCTAAGTGCGGCACCGTTGCAGTGCTGGGCAGGGTCAGTGTGCTAGCTCTCCGGGGTTTCTCGAGGGCCTCTGCCCAGGTGTGCCCTTGGGTGGCCCAGAGGCGGCCCCAGCCAGATGACTGGGCACCAGGGCAGGTACCCCAGAGGCCTCGGCCTTGGAGTGCAGCCATCACCTCCAGAGCAGGCACAGCCCACACCTTGGCTCTGCCTGACTCGGCAGTCTGCCCCAGGGACACTAGTCACGATCAACAGCTGCACCGCAATCCAAGGACTCCGTAGCCTTGACATTTAAGCCAGCCCCAAAGGCCAGAGCTCTACCAGGGAGGACTTCTAGGAGGCCCCACCACTCCATGGAGGGGTGTGAAGTGAACAGACACCTAGATCTTAGGGGTTTAGGGGCTGCTGGGGAGGATGGGTGAGTTAAGCAAAAGCTCAAAGGCTCTCCCTGCACAGAAGGATAGCTCTCCTGGCATGCTGAGTTGTTGATGAAACTGGCTTTTTTGTTAGGTGGTGAGCTCCCCATCCCTAGAAAGATTCAAGAAGTATTGGCAGCCCCGATATGGAGTGGATTTCTCTCTGAGCTGAGCTGCCTGCTGTGGTGTGATTAGTGGGAGAAACTTCCAAAACCAGAGTCAGAAATTGTGGTCCAAGCCCTGTTTTCCTATGTGGATGTGGGCTCCTCAGTTTCCTGGTCAGTGAAATGGGATCAGTGCCGCCTCCTTGGGTCACCCTGAGGAGTGACAGATGGCATGCAGGGGAATGTGTATGGCAAACTGCAGAGCAATGCAGACGTTTATGTTCTCGTCTGGTCCCTGCATCGGAAAGTTTGCTGCCAAGCATGGGAAGGGCACCCCACCACCACCACCACCACCACCAGGAGAAGTGACTCAGACTCCAACGTGGGGGAGCCAGGAGGAGAGAAATACACAAGTGTTGCAATGGTACATCCCAGGATTTCCAGGTACAGTGGGTACGGGGCCTTAGAGAAGATGCCACTGCTGACTTGAGGTTTTGACAAAAGGGTCAGTGGAGCCTCACAGAAGACGGTGGATCCTACCTCACTGGTCTTCTAACCGTCCCGTCCCCCCACTTCCTTGCCTCATTTCCTCCTTCCTCTCCTACCTGATCTTTCAGGACAGAGGGGTGGCAGCAGGGTAGAAGAAGAAAAGGTGATGGGCTTCTAAGCACCTTGAGGAGGCAGTTTCCACACCAACCCTACAGCTCCCACTCAAGGCTTGAGAGGTCTGACCAGCCTGAGGCACAGAGATGGTCCCACTCCCCTCCTAGCCCACAGCCCCTTGACCTGCACAAAAGACTCGGAAAGCCCTTTGAATGGGTTCCATCTGCCCTCTCCACTGATGTCTTCTACCGAGTCCCACTTCTTAAGGTCCCTGCCTCCACCTGGCCTGGGTGCTCCAATTGCTCACCTGAGCCAGGCTTGGATCCAGAGACCCGGCACCCATGCCCTACCCCACTGAGGCCAGGGCAGCCCCCAGCGTTCAGGAGAGCAACAATGTGGCTCAGGGACAGGGACCATGTGTTGGGTTATTGCTCCTGGCTGTGTGGCCACCAAGCCTACCTCCATGGCTTTCCAGAAAATTCTATAGGCCTCCTAATGTCTTGTACTAAGTTCCTTTCTGCTAAGCTAGCCTGAGTGGATTCTGTTGGTTGCCACTTTTCCATTGGGGAGTCAGAGAACTCTAAACAGGGCAGGAGGAAAGGGGAGGGCATGACCCAGAGAGAAACTTCTGGGGACTCCCCCCCTCCCAATCTGGCCCCAGAGCCTGATGGGAGCTGAACTGACCCATGTGGGAGCAGAAGGCTGAGCTAGACACAGCAGGATCAGGACAAGCCAGTCTCACTGCCCTGGGCCCAAGAGGCCTCACCTTCCCTGGATCTGATGGCTCCCCCACACTGCCTCCTCTGGGCCCCTGTCCTCCCTCCCTAGTCTCTTTTTCTCCCCCCTGCCCCCTTCTTAGGAATGAAGTCATCTGAAAAGTAATCAAAAAATAGAAAGGAAAAAGCTAAGGGAACGGATTGTTTTCCCCTTCAAACATTTGGCAAGACAACTCCCACACGATGAGTATCCGCAGGCCTGTTCCTGTCTGAAACATTTCGACCTGCGCCTCTCAAGCACTGGAGTCTCTGGGGGACCTCCCCAGCCCCTTGGAGACACACGCTAGGAGTGTGCACTGGCCTCCCCCCAAAATCGGCCATCAATCCCCCTGAATGCTGAGACCCCATGCCTATTCCCTCAGCACGAGTCCACGAAGTTTCTGAGGCGGGAGAGGGTGGGAGCCAGGCCAGGAGAGGGACTAGGTGCAGGGTCCAGGGTGGCAGCAGGCCCTCTGAGCATCCTCTGCCTCTGTCTTCCCCTCTCCCAGCAGCCCACGCCCTGATGCAGAGTTCTAGTTTGTTTATTTATAATTTATACTCAGCTGCTTCCAGGAGCAAAGATGCTCCCTCACTCTTGGACCAACTCCCGTCCACAAGTCCCTGCTGCGCACAAGTTCAGCTCCCGGGCCCCTGCAGGACTGGCCACCACATGCAGTCTCTCTCGCTCTCCCCAGAGTGTATTCTGGATGCCAGGCACGCCCCCGTCCAGTGCAGCCTGCTTAGCTCACCCCAGGAACTGTGTGTGCGCCTTCACCATCTGGAAGTTATCACAAAGTCCCACCACCAACAGAAATGGGTTCTCTCACTGTCTGGAGGCCAGAGTCTGAAACGAGGGTGTAGCAGGCCACCCACTCTCTGGAGGGTTCGAGGAGGAGCCAGCATCTGGGGGCTCCAGGTACTCCTCCTAACCCTACCTCCGTCGACACAACCTTCAGACCTGGTCTCTGTGCTCTCTCCTTTTCTGTCTCTTACAAGAACACCTGCCATTGGATTTGGGGCCCATCCCAATCTAGCTGCCTCATCTTGACACCCATCCCTCAATCACATCTGCATACAGGTTCCAGGGGTGAGGATGTGGACACATCGTTTTTTTAGGGAAAGCCATTTACCCTACTGCAGACCCATTTCCTCACCCCCTAATCTGGGGAACCTGAGACAGTCTGCACCCCTCTTCTGCCCCAGGTTGGTCTTCTGTACCAGGCCCCCCTAAGCATGCTCCTCCTGCCCCTGCCTTGCTGGGCCCTTGGGAGGGACATAGTCACTGTGCTGGTGGTTAAGGAGACGTGTGTGGGGTCCCTCTGAGTCTGAACCAGACCCCAAGCCTGAGGTGTCTATAGACAGTGGTCTCTCGGCACTAACTCCCGAGGGTCACTGTGGGGAAGGGTGTCTGTTTGGTCAGACAGTAATTACCCCATTAGCCGGGAGGCAGGGGCAGGTTCATAGCCCAACACAGTGAGGTCAGAAGTGAGCACAGCTGAGTGAGGCATCCCCAGACTCAACCTTGGGGTTCAGGAATCACTCCCTGTCCTCAACAGGAAAACCTGTTGCTTGTTTGATCTCATTGTGGTAAAAGATCTAGCCATTTTCACCATTTTTAAGGGTACGATTCAGTGACTTGAATCACCATTACCCAATTCCACATGTTTTTCATCCCTGTTAGTAAGAACTTGGTGGCCCTGAAGTAATAGCTCCCCATTCCCTGCTTCCTGCCCCTGGTAACCACTAGTACAATGAACGACATAGAGATCAATGGAATAGAACTGAGAATCCAGAAGTAAATCCATCCACATGGAACTTTGGTCTCTGTGTCACCTAGTCTAGGTCTGTCATCTAAGCAGGGCCATGCCACACTGGTCCCTTTGTGTGTGACTTCTTTGACTCGGGTCTTCCCTGCTGTAAGGTTCATCCATGCTGTAACATGGCTCATTAGCCATGCATCTGTTGACAGACACTTGTATTGTTTCCATCTGTTGGTTCTTGTGAAGAATGCGGATATGAACGTGCATCTATCTGAGGCTCTGCTCTCAGGTCATTGGGGTGATTCCTCTGAATGGAAATGCTGTATCATGGAATAATTCAATGTTTAACTTTTCTTGCTTGTCTCTGCCTCATAGAGGTGTTACAGTTTCCTATAAATTCTAGGCATTAGTCCCTTGTCTGAAACGTTTTTCACAAATTTCTTCCCAGTCTGTAGGCTCCTTTTTCATTCTTTTGACAAAATCTTTTGATACAAATAAGTTTCTAATTTTTTAAGAGGTCCCAGTCATCTATTTTGTCTTCTACTGTTTGTGTGGGTTTTTTTGGTTAATGTTTGATAGTGTATATATACCATGTATTACGGTCCCTAAGTTTCTCCCTATTTTTTTCATGATGATCTTTATAGTTCTATGTTTTACATTTAGGTCTCTAAGCCATGTTGAGTTTGTTTTTGTATATGGTGTTTCATTCTGCAAATCAATTTCCACATTTGCCAGCACCATTTGTTGAAGAGACTATCTCTTCCTTGTTTAATGTGACTGTATGTGGATGGATTTACTTCTGGATTCTCAGTTCTATTCCATTGATCTCTATATTGTTCATTGTACTAGTACCAGGCTGTTTTGCCCACTGTTGCTGTGCAGAAAGTTTTGACATCAGGGAGTGAGAAGCCTCTCGCTATTTAACTTTTTGAGGTGCTGCCATTCGTCCTCTGTAAGATAGAGCTGACGGTGCCTCCCAAGCCCTATGCTGAGGGTCAAGGTCAAGTCTACAGATTACACTGGCACTTCCTCTTCACTCAGCCCCAGTGTTTCCATCTGTACAAAGGAGCATCTTCCCAGGCCAACCTGGAAGGCGTGGGGCTGTCTCCTCCCCCATGAAATCAGCAGCCTCAGGATTCCAGGGGAGGGTGCCTGCCCCAGCACTCCAGTCTGTAGACCACCCCACACTCCAGACCTCACCCTGAGAGTCCCAGTGCAGGGTGACAGTGAAGGCCCCATGCCCAGACCCCAACTCCCTCAGCTGAGCAGACAATGACCCCTGGTGAACCCTGGTACCTGAGGGGTTCCTCGGGATGCCTACGTGCAGGACCTGTGCCAGCTAGGTCTACCTGGGACACGCTGCTGCTTGGCCAGCTCACAGCAGAACATGGCTTTTCCCAGGTGCCGGCTGTCTTAGCCACGAGTTCCGAGTTCCACAGAGTCACAGATGCCATGGCTGTGGGGGTTGAGGCAGACCAGATGTCCCTTCCAGGCCACAATGCCCCATGCCACAAGGACGGTGCCAACACAGCTCCCCACTGACACAGGTCTGGAGCCCTTGACTCTGAGGTGGAGAGAGGAGGTGGGGGTGGAATGGAGCCAAGTATCTCCCTCCTGAAGGAAGGGCCTTTGAGAGCCACCCGCAGCCTGAGCACCTGGCAGCAGGGTGGCCTGTGTCCTGCCCACACACCAGCTTCTCCCCCAGTGCCTGGAGGAATGCCAGCTTCTGGACGTTGGGGCATGACTTCAGTGGCCCCCATGAGGCCTGGCTTTCTGCTGGCCTTTGGCCCTGGAAGGACACAGCCCCAAAGAGCCAGGTTGGGGAAACCATTCTCCATTCGCCAGCCTGTGACTCTGGTCCAAGGCCTAGTTCTGTGCCTCACTTGTAGAAGAACAATCCTCCAAGGGCGAAGATCTATGCCTGCAGCCGCATCAAGCACAGAGGGAGACAGCAAACGTGGCTCCGCATCTCTGCCCGACCACAGTGCAGAAGCAATGGGGACCAGTGGATGCACTTCTGAGACCCTGCTCTGGAAGATGATCCCACCCTCCTCCAATGCCTCTGCACTACCCACAGCCTGTGGCCACCCACTGCTTTCTGTCAAGCCCCCTGCCCCCCAACATGGAGCATCTCGAGGACACACCCGCCTTCTCCACCCCATTCTACAGCAAGGGGCTGTATTTGGGCACCACAGAGGATGCTCAACTGAAGGTGATGTGTCTGAAGGGTGGGGCTCCCTAGGGCTCCTAGGTTCTCCCAACAGTGAAATGAGCTGTTCAGGAGGAAGGCCTCATCTGTTGTCTCCTTTCCAGAGAGACTCACCAAGGAGAGCCCACCCACCCCTGTTAGAAATGGAGAGAGTCCACAGCCCACAGCCAGATGCAGACAGCTCCAAGGTGGACTTCATCTTCACCCCTTCATGGGGAGGAGGAAGTAGAGGAGAAGAAGAAGGAAAAACAACAACCCTATCCATCCATTTGCTTTACAATACTTCCTGAGCGTCTCCTGGGACCTGAACAGAGGTTTGGGGCACTAAACACTAAATTGTTGTTGTTGTTAGGTGCCATCGAGTCAGTAATGACTCATAGTGACCTTATGCACAGCAGAACGAAACACTGCCCGATCCTGGGCCAACCTCACTATTGTTGCCATGCTTGAGTCCATCAATATTGTCACTTGGCCAGTCCATCTCGTTGGGGGTCTTCCTGTTTTTCTCTGACCCTCCACCTTACCAAAAATGATATTCTTCTCCAGCAACTGGACCCTCCTGA
>NW_006408650.1:2482627-2502595 GCF_000296735.1 Chrysochloris asiatica | reverse complement strand
GGATCGGGTGGAAGTGCAGTGAAGAGCTCTGTCACCAACAACACAGAATACCGGGCCAACCTGGCTCAGGGGATGGTGCTAGAACTCTGAACCACATATAAAGGAATATTTAGAAGATTGGAAGGTTTACAGCTAGGGAAATTGGTAGCAGAATCAAGAAATCCATTGCTTTCTAATTCAAGACAGTCAGCTATTCCCGGAGCCGCCATCTTGGGGGAGGCCAAGCAGGGGAAGGATCAGAGCAGCCATGGATGCCTAACAGAACCAGAAGATACAGGTGTGGACATTCATTTTTTGGTATCTGTTCATTGGTCTCTTGCTTTCTGCGCACCTCTATTCTGGTGACTAGAGGGGATACCTGAGCAAATGGACACCCCACCCCCACCCATAGAGGGTTCTACTACGCATGCGCACAGATCTCCTCGAAATTTAAAGTGACAGTTTCCACTTAAAACCAAACGGCCACCACTCGTCTGTCTGTCGTCCTGTGGTGGCTTGTGAGTTGCTATGATTCTGAGGGCTGTGCCACTGGTATTTTAAATAACCAGCAGGGTCACCCATGGTGGACAGGTTTCAGATGAGCTTCCAGACAACGACAGACTAGAAAGAAAGAGTGACGAACTACTTCCAAATCTTTAGTCACTGAAAACCTTATGAATAGCAGAGAAACACTAAATTAGTACATGATAAACTACATTGTATGGTTAGCCATTTGAAATCGGTGCCATCTCACTAAGGAGGTTCTCTTCAAGCAGTGCCCTGAAGATGAGACAGTGTCATGTGACTGTTTGGGGGAGGAGTATCCAAGAAGCTGTAACAGCATGTGAAAAAGTTCTAAGGTGGCCCAGTGGAGGCAGGGGGTGTCTAGAACCATCAAGTTCCATGCAAAGGCCCCTTGGTGGCACCCTGGAGCAGGAAGAGAACGTAGCAGGCGGAGTAAAGACCCTGGCTTTCACTGTAAGGGCAATGGGGACCTTAGGAGGGTGGCAGGATCTGACTTTGACTAAGGATCACTGTGTTAAGAGACTGAATGGGTACAGGGTAGAAGCAGGTTGTTGTTGTTGTTAAGTACTGTCGAGTTGGTTCTGACCCATGTTGTTGGTTATGTGCCATGGAGTCGGTTCTGACTCATAGCGACCCTGTACAGACAGGGTTTCCGAGGCTGTAAATCTTTACGGGAGCAGAACGCCTCATCTTTCTCCCATGGAACAGCTGGTAGTTTCGAACTGCTGACGTTGAGGTTCACAGCCCGATTCGTAACCACTACGCTACCAGAGTTCCATAGTGACCCTGTATAGGGTTTCCTAGGAGCGGCTGGTGACCTTGAACCACTGAGATTCCGATTCAAACCAACTTTGCAGTCCAGCACATTAACCCACAGCGCCACACCAGGACTCCTCAGCTAATAGGCTGTGGGAGTATTTAGGTAATAAAGTGGATTTGGAAGAAGGGGTTAGCTCTAGGGATGTTCTGAAGGCACAGTGGGTCTACTGATGGACCGGGTGCTGTGTATGAGAAAAGACACGGGTCCAAGATGAGACTTCCGGCCTGAGACGCTGGAAGACTGGAGGTGCACTTGGTTCAGTTGAGGGCACCAGGGGAGGCAGCCGGGGTGCAGCGGTGGGACCTGTTGGTCTGGGAGAGAGCTACAGGTATGCCCTGGGCACCATCGGCTTGTGGCTTGTATTTAAGGCTGAGACTGAATGGAGCCACAACGCAGGCCTTTCACCGTGCAGCCCGTGGGAGGGAAGGACCCACGGGGGCAGCAGGCGCCATCTGTGCGCTGTCCCAGACGGGCATTCAGATGTGTCTTCTGCATGGTTTTCTTTATCTGAGTGAATCCGGGTCATCGCAGACCCTAGTCGTTGGCCCAGTCCCAAGTGGAACCGGTTTGGTCGCACCTTGGACGCCTCCCACGGTCCAGCTGCTGACATCGCTGCAGTCCGACCAACGGACCACGGCCAGACGTTCTCCTCCTGGGCGCACCGGGCGCACCAGGTGCACCAGGCGGGGGAACCCCCGGGGGTCGGGGTAGCCTGGAAACAGCACCTACGGGAACCTGGAGGGGGGAGGGGGGCACTGAACTCTCGCGACAGCGACTCCCAGCCCCGCCTTTCTGCGGCTCCACCAATCGCTGCGCCGCTCTCTGACCGCGTTGCCTGGCAACCTGCCCTGCCTTTCCCAAAGCCAACCTAGATACCCGAGCCCAGTTAGACGGCGCTTGTGCCCTCGTGCTGCGGCTTAGGGAGCCGGCCTTTCACGCCTCTGTGAGCTTCTTCAAGGGCTATTCCGCGGAGCGTTGGAAGCCAGAGGCCACAGAAAGCCTCGTGGGCCACTCAGTCGTTTTTCAAGGCATTTCTGCATCCTCTCCTGTACGACCCGCCCTTCCCGGTTGAGATCCGAACCGCCTCCATCCCCGACTCTCCAGAACCCCTCCTCCTGATACACGCTGACTCTGGGCCCTGCTTCCAGCCGGGCAGCAAGTCCTGGGGTGCTCAGCCTGCCCCTCTGGCCTTCCTGACTCCGTGCTGACCTTGACCCCTGGAGGTCACATTTGATTGTGGGCAACAGCAGACCCTTCTGCTTCTTTCCTCATCCAAATCCAGGGCTGGAGGTAGCCCTTCCTTTTAGAACCAGGAGGCGAAGGGAGGGAGTGCAGTGGGGAGGGAACCTTAGCGGGCTTCTCTCAAACATCTAGAATGTCACCAGCTGTAAGCTCTGTGAGGAGGACCAGGCGCCCTGGGCCCCCGCATGAACACACGCAGGTGAGATACCTGAGTTTGAGGGGAGGGATTGGATTGTGCTAGGTTCCCTGGTAGCTCCATAGGATAAGCACTGGACTGCTAACCACAAGGTCGGTGGGCGGTTCGAGCCCATCAGCCAATCCTTGGGAGAAAGATGAGGCTTTCTGCTCCCTTAAAGGTTTAAAGCCTCTGAAACCCTAGCTATACAGGGCTGCTATGTATTTGAACTGATTCCAAGACACTTAACAACAACAGGAGTCTTGGTGTGCTATAGGATAAGCATTGGACTGCTAAGTGCAAGATCAACAGCTTAGCACCCACCAGCCGTTCCTCAGAAACCCTGATACAGGGTGCTTATGAGTCAAAATCTACACGATGGCACTTAACAACAACAACAACAACAAATAGTCTGTGCTGTTGATTGCCACTTGAATCTACCCAGAGATCTGAGTCAAAGGAAAGTTACTGCAACTGAAGAAGAGCACAGTTGGCTGGAGGATTTGGTTTAAAAATAAATAATTAAAATTTAAATGATGTCACCATCATATGGTTAGTGCAGAAAGTTAGGAAAACACAGGAGAATATTAAAAATCCTTCATCCCATCACCAGATACAACCAGTGTTGTCATTCCCACGTATTTCTTTCCAGGCTTTTTAAAAAAAATACATTGATGCTCTGTAAGATATGCACTGGTCTGTGAGCCACAAGGTCCATGGTTTCTGCTCCCACAAAAATGTACAGCCTTGGAAATCCTATACGAGGTTGCTATGAGCCCAAGATGACTGGACGGCACTTTTCAACAACAACAAAATACATTTTTGCTAACAAAATTCAGGTTGTTCACCTGGGTTTGCTCACATAGGTTGTAGGGAAGTGCCCCCAGTCCTCCATGGGTGCTGGTGTGAGGGAGGGAATGGGGGCACCTGCAGTGATTGAAGCATTCCTAGCACTCCCCCACTTCCCATCCCCACACAATGAAGCTCGGCCTCCCTGTGGAGAGGTCCTGTTTGCTGGGGAGTTGTTTATAGTTCACTTTCTGCAGTTCCAGGTTCATCCTAGGCTGGGACATGACACTATTACCAAACTGACTAATCCAAAGGAGGGAGGAAAATTCACACAGGAGAGGCACAGGGCTCTACCCTCCAGAGACTTAAGAGAAGCAGCTAGGTCCAGCAGGGGAGGCATCAAGGGGCCCAATGCCAATACTTTGCCCACCCTGAAGGACCCCTGGGCATCTCTAGACCCAAAAGCCAAAGGGGGACACCACCTATCACAAACTTACACACATGGTTTCACTCTAACAGGGCAAAGAGATGCACTGCTGGCTGGATTCCCGAAAAGAAGCCCGTAGGCTTAGGAGGCCAGTCCCAACTGGGCACAGGGCATAAATCATGTTCTGTACATGGGGGGGGGGGAGGTGGTGGTGGGAGGATGGACCCCTCTGAGCTCCTTCCTGACTTGGACATCAGTGATGTCACGTGACCCACTCCCCTGTGACTCTGTAACCCAATCGTCGGCTCCTTTTAAGGACTCCAGACACTGGGTTCACATCCACCCTACTCCAGTTTTGGCTTCTTCTTAGCTAATTACATCTGCAGAGACCCTATTGCCAAATAATGTCACACTCAAGGGTTCTGGTAGACATAAATTTTGCAGGGACACGATTCAACCCAGTCCAACCTCATCCAGATATGGGACAAGACCACCAGTCCAACTCCATCCAGATATGGGATAAAACCACCAGTTCATCCTCATCCTGATATGGGGCAAAACCAGTACCTTAGTGAGGACCTCGGCAACTCTCTTGGTGAGGGACGATCCATGTGGACACCCCCAGCTTCTTGATTCTGGCAAAGCATCCTTCCCACATGGTTCTCTGTAGCTGTCCCTCAGTGGTGATCTAGGGAACAGCACATTGCAGATGACGACACTGGGCATTTCTTGGTGGCCAGCCTCGATGTCCCCTCAGGCTCCCACGTGGTGCTCTCTTTGTCCCTCTTGTTTCTCCTCTCCCCATCCTCTGTTCTGTTGGCTCTCACTTTCACTTTATGTATCACCAACTCAACACTTTCACTTTTTCTTTCCAGCCTGCCCCTCCCGCCACCCCCCCCCAGGCAGAGGGAGGTGGGTAGTGAGAAGGACCCCTCCCCCTTCACACCCACAGAAGCCACAGGGCACTTTCCTAAACAGAGTCCAAGTTGGGCATGGACTATACCGTTCCTCTGGTAGATGAGAGCAACCGCCGTTCTTGTTTCAAAGAACCTTCTTTCTACATCTGTGCTAACATTCTGTGATTCTTAGAGAACCAAAATTCTAAAGAGCAAAACCCAGCATCAAGAATATTCCAGCCAGAAGGAGTTTCTAGGAGGAAGGAAACAGACCTAGCCTCTGCCCTTGGGTGGGGGACAGTTACAGTCTGTCTTGGTTCCTGGGGCTGGTATGACACCATGCCATACGTGGGTATGTATTTATTGTCTCACAGGTTACAAGTCCAATACCAGGGCATTGGTAGAGTTGTACCGTTTCTGTTCTGTTGGTTCTAGGGGAAGTCTTCTTCATCTTCCAGTGTCTGGTGGCCTGAGTGTTTCTTGGGGTTCCTTGGCTAGTAGTGAAGCCTTACTCTATCTCCTCCCTCTGACTCTGTTCTCCCCTTTTGCAAGACACCACTCAAGAGGGACTAGGACCCACCCCATCTGGTATGTCTTAGCTAATAATATGGTAAAGCTGAAAACCAGACCAGGATAAGGCAGAAATCTGTCAGAGGAGAAAACCGCAAACATTAGTCACTAAAACTATGTTTTAGTGCTGGGAACATGCAGGATCGGGACAAACAAGACAGTCCTGCGAGAGTTCCAATTCTCACAGGTTTTCTGTACCTTCAAAGAAAGACCCTATCCTCCCCCCTACACACACACAAGATCACCTTCACATGGATTAGGACTCAACATTCTTTTGGGGGCACAATTTAGTCCATAACCGGGTCTCAGTGTGGAAGAGCAAAGCTGTGCAGACTGACCAAGTGGGGCTCCAGGGCAAGGAGAAACCGAGAGCATGAGGCAGACTAATGGAGACTGTGGGTGGATATGAGCAGGACTTAGTCAAGCCAAGATGGAGGTGGCAGCATCCACAGGCAAGGACCCTAAAGGGCTAAGGGAGGACTTGATACACTGGAGATACTGAGTGCTCTGCAGGGCTGGAGCCCTGTGAGGGGGGCTGGAGGGAAGGGAAAGGAGGTACACAGAAGATGACTTTCCCCAGCTCCTTGGGCACCCCTGCCAATGCCTCGGGCCAGTCCCTCTGCAAGCAGAACCCCCGGCTGTCTGCCTGCACCTCTCTCGGCGGGTTCTGTGCTGAGCACGCAGCCTTCCTTGGCATCCAATTTTCTGCACAGTGACAATGTTTTCTCTGTGCCCACTTTAGCAGATGGCCCCCACCTTGGCCTGAATTGAGAAGCACAGAACTCAGGCAGGGGACAGACGGCTTCCTTGGCAGTGTCTTACCAGCACACAGGCAAGCAAACTCACACCCTCCTCCCCCACTCCCCCTCCACCATTTGTCTTCATGTTTCTACACACTGGAGCTGACTCAGGTGCCCAAACTGGGGCTCCAAATACAGCTTTTCTTCTGGTCCCAGACCACCAATGGGGTACCTGTCCCAGGTGCTTGCTGTGGTAGGTGCTCAGGGGTATTCCTCAGATGATGAATCAATGGGTGGATAAGTGGATAAATGGATGGATGGGTGGGTGGGTGGATAGATGGATGGATGGATGGGTGAGTGGGTGGATGTATGGGTGAGTGGGTGGATGGATAGTTTATGGGTAGATTATGGGTAGATGGATGGATGGATGGATGGATGAGTGGGTATAGGGAGGGAGGGATGTAGAAAGGAAGGGAGGGAGAGAAGAAAGGAGGGAGTAATTGATGACTGGATGAATGAGTAGCTGGATTATTGGGTGCGTGGGTGGAAGGATGGATGAAGGGAGGTAGGAAGGGAGGGATGAATGGATGGATGGTTGAATAGGTAGATGGATGGTGAGTGGGTGTATGTATGTATGGGTGGATGGATGGATGGATGGGTGAGTGGGTGGATGGATGGATGGATGAGTGGGTGGATGGAAGGAGTGATGGATGGGTGGATGGAGGGAAGGAGGGGAGATGGATGGATGGATGGATGGATGGTAGAGTAGATGGATGGTGAGTGGGTGTATGGATGGATGGATGGGTGGGTAGGTGGGAGGATGGATGGATGGGTGGATGATGGATGGATGGATGGATTGATGGATGGGTGGGTGGATGGATGGGTGGATGGGTGGATGAATGAATGTGTTTCTAAAGGTGGATCATAACTTTTAATTTCCTGAGCTCCCGTCTCCTCTTCTCCCCTTTCATCCTTCCCAAAGGGGAAGACTAAAGTCCAGGTCATCTCTCTTGGGGAGTTCTAGTAATATATTATACTCAAATGAGTCATGGCAGAGGAGCTTCTGGGGCCCACCACTGATATTCAGGAACTTGAGTGCATGTACGGCTGAGAGGGCTGGAGTCTAACCTGTGCTTTAAGGAAGAACACAAGACAATGAGTGCAAAACCAACATTCTGGAGAAGTCTGGTGGAGGGCAGACAGCATGTCTGTCAGACCTATGGCAGAGCAGGGGCCATGTGGAAGGGAGCCAGAGTTCCTGAGTAGACCCTGGCGTGGGGGGTTGAAGCAGGGGTCAGGTATCTTCCAAAGAGCTTGGGGAGTCCAGAAGGGGCTGTGATACCATGTGATCCTACACTGTCGTTCTATACAGGGGAAACTGAGGCCCAGGGAGCCCATTGCCCCTTCTCAGAGTGACCGAGTCCCCACGTCCCAGCTACAGAATGAGCTTAGGAAATTTAAGAGTCCCAGGAGAAAGTGAATAAGGAAACGATTTCAGGTTTGCAGGCTGGGACTGTCAGAACAATCTACTTAAAAGCCCATCACAGAGGAGCATGTAAGCTTCCAGAAGAGGAGAAATGTTCCACTCCAGAGTGAGGAGTCTTGCTAAGCGAGCCCACAAGGGTTTCCATGCACTGAAAGTGAACTGGCAGGGGAATAGGAAGCCAACGTTGAATTGAGGGAGGCTTGGGACCCATCCACTGTGGGAATTGGACTCTGTCTTTACTCACATTCTTCAGATGAGCTTTGAGCCGCACGGAATTGAATGTCAGATGACTTGGGGACTTTGGGGTCGACCAGAAGCAGAGCTAAGCTCTACCATCACAAGCTTGGCTTTGCTACCTGCCCTCCATCCATGCTTCCCCTGGGGTGGCTGTTGGGATTAAATGAGAGAAAGTTGGTAAACACACTGCCACAGAGCACAACTGTGGGGAGAACATCACACCCCACCTCTGTCCCCCTCGCCCACCTGTCATTTCCCCCAGGGTTCTTGCTGGAGGGTCCATGTTGGAGGAGGTCTCAGCAGAAGTAGAACCAGGCCAGATGGTGAGCCTGTGGAGGGAGATGGAGGTGGGTCTCCAGAAGAGCATCAGGGGGATGCAGGGGCCCATGTGGGCCTGACCATGCACCTGACACACGGCGGGGGGGGGGGGGGTCCTGGATGAGGAATGAGAATAGCCTCCTGCCACCACCCCCGGGCACAGTGGCAGTGCTGTGGAGGACAAGCTTGACTCCACCCCAGCAGGGGTCTCCATGGCTGGGTTGAGCAGGTTAAGCCTCTTGCAAGTATCAAGGAGCATTCCAGAACCTTCCAAAGGGACTTCTGGTCCTCAAGAGGAAGCTGAGTTCTGAGCTCCAAAAGATGCACCACCCTCATCACTACCCATGGCACTACCTGTGTTCTCTCCTGTCTGCTTCCTGGCCCAGTGAACCTGAGGCCTTAGAGCCAAGTGGTCTGGGCACTCCCTGGAGACCAGTGGAGAGGGCTCCAGAAGGAACAGTTAGGACTCCGCCAGTGGGCAGCAGCCATGCCCTGGCTTCCTACAGCATCAAAGACTCTGCACAGATGGGGAGCAGGCTGATGCAGGCGTACAACTTAGGGTGACGTTTAAGATTAAATACAGGACTCCAAAGAGCTTTTGGACTTGCAGTGGGCAGCTCTGAGCTGAGCCCATCATGGGCCCTTAGGGTTGCTGCCCAGCAGGGTTCTGGGAGGAGGTGGAAGCTTTAGGAACTGTTGGTTCTGAGACTGACCAGACTCTCCCGGAAACTTCAGTCTAGGGTCCACAGCAGGGATGTTGCAGGCTCAGCCTCAGGAGCGCTCTCAGCCTGAGTACCGTCTCCTAGCTCCTTGGGGCTCCTAGGCTCCCCATGAGATGTGTATCTGGAATTCTGAGGAGCACTCACCAGCTCTCCATTGCTGACAGTCTTTCTGAGAGGACCCCTAAGAAGAGGGACCTAAGGGGCTACCGGGAGGGGAGGGTCCAGCTCTTCCCCATTCCATCTTCACCACCCTGCGATGTGGGCACCGTTAGCTCTTTGATACAGGTGAGGAGCACTGGGCTGGCAGTGGAGTCAAAAATCCAGGCTCTGATCTTAACTGTGAGTAAACTACCCAGGAAAGTGGGGGGTGGGAGAATCGGGCCCAATGACCTTCTTAGAGTCTTGGAGGGCAGTTGTTCTGTCCGTAAGGACAACCCTAGGCTCACCCACAAATAGGAATGATGCAGCTGACCTGTCTTCCCACTGGGGAGTAAGGATCCCTGAGGCATGGTCACATCCTAATGTACACCTGTCTTGTGGCACGGGCCCACCCAGAGCAGACAGGTGTAGGGAGCTGGACACGCTGCATACCATCATCTCTGATCACCAGCTGTCTGAAAGTGGGGCGGTTTCCATGAAGTAGTGAGTTCCTCATCGACAGAAGTATGCACACTGACAGCTGTCAGGCTGTTGAAGGAAATGACTTCCAAGCCACGTTCTAGCTTCAAAACCCTGAGTCCATGTCGCCATATTCGCCAGCTCCACTGCAAAGCCCCGTGGTTTCTTTCCACAGAGCCCTGAAGTCACTTATTGGTGCCAACATCAGGGGCAAGAAGTAGAGAAAGTAATCTGCTCCTAATCATAGTTGAAATGCCCAGGTTTCTGAATGAGTTTTGACACAGAAATTAGAAATGTGAGCATGATTGATTACAGAAGTAAGCATGCACCTTCTTGAGTGGGAGGCAAGGAGGAGATGTCAGCTAGAACAACAGAAATTGGACATAGTTCTGGACCTGGCCAGGGGCATGCACCCCACAGGAGACCCCACCCACCAGCAGGTCTCATGGGACACCTCTCTCCCCACCAGATATGTCCCGATAAGGATCATTCTCTTTTTTCTCCCTCCCCTCTTTCCCTTCCTCTGCCCTTCCTGCCTTGCTGTGAGATCAAACTTCCTTCCATACACCCCCTAGGCAATCGGTGACTCACTCCCATGCCATGGAACCTCAGCTTGAGTACAGGCCAAGGAGACCCTGGGCAGCAGGCTCAAGAGCACGTGTGAACTCTGATAGTACCAATAAGAAGCCAGAGTGGCCAGTCCTTCCTGCTAACCAGCACGTGAGTGTGTGTGTGTGTGAGAGAGAGAGAGAGAGTGTGCGTGTAGGAAATGAATCCATCTGGTGAGTCATGTGGACTCCATGAGCCATAATCTTGGGCTGTAGGTGTCTGAGGTTGCCTGACATTAGCAAGTGTGGGTCTGGTCATTTTGTCCCTTGGAAGGGAGCAATTTGCAAGCCCTATGCATATCTGGAGTCAGCTCAGGTCCACGAGGGACCAAGAAAATTAATTCTTCCCACCTCCTCAGGTTCCCAAGCCACCTTTCTGATCAATCTGTGGGTTTGGGGGTCCCCTCACACCTGGGCACAGGAAGGGACCAGACAGCATCAGAAGAGTCAGGGTACCAGTGTTGCTGAAGGGCCCATGGCGGGGATGTAGTAGAAGAGGGAGGTTTAGGAATAGGTGCCCAGCTGTGCTTGGCTTAGGCGACCCCTCAGGAGTGAGTAGACTACAGATGAGGGGAGAGAAGGCCTCTGGACACCCCTGGGCTTAACGTGCCTCCAGCACAGAAAAACCACTGGAGAAGGACTTCACCCTCTGCCTCTCTGCAGACACTGCCCCTGGGAATGTGCCCACCTCCCAGGGTTCCTCATGTTGTGGGACTGTTGAAGGGACCCCGTGGGTGCACTTGGGCCCTGCAGGTAGGAAAGGTGAGGCAGGGGTGGCGCCCAGGTTGGGATGACCCTGTGCAAACTGCAGAGGAGCAAAGACATGCCACAGAGAACAGACTTTCTTCACTGTTTACTGTGTAAAAATAAACTCAACAATTCATGTCGTTTCAGCAAGAAAATGAAAACAAAAAAAGAAAGAAAGCAAGATTATCAGTAGAAATAGTGCATTTCCAGAATTGCCGATGGGAGGTGGCGGGTCCCATGGTTTTGACCCATTTGATACCCAAATGGCTGCAGATCATATGAAAAATGCCCAGCTTTGGTTAGCAAAGGATGAAAAAGTAGGATACATTAAATCGCTTCCATACAATACAGTATATACAAGGTAACAACACCAACCTTAAGGGGGCTGCTTTTTTTTTTTTTTTTTTTGGCAAATAAGACAAAATTGGGGCTCTAAGTATTGGGCTGTTTTTTCTCCTCAATGACTTGTTCCCCTTCAACAAATCGCACTGAAGTCACTGTGCACAAAAGCAATACATTTCCTATCATTAGTTGAATAAATTTACACGCTGTGTTTGAAGAGATGAAACACTCAAGCCACATTTTTTTTTTTTTTTTTTGGTTGCCATAGATTACAAAAAGATTCAATCCTCTTAAATGTAACAACATGTAGCCCTAACTTCATCCATCAGGGTTGAAAACATACTCCAATTGGAGTTCAACTCCTTCCATTTAACTTAGGTCCGCTCCAAGACAAAGAGTCCACCATTGATTGCCAGTGTTACATCCTGGTCCCCAACGTGCCTTAGAGAACAGGTGGCCCCTCCTTGGAGCATTTTGGAATGATTCTGTGAACCTCATGCCAGACTCGCCCCTCCCCTTCACCGCCCACAAGACACCCCCTTGGTCTCAGGTCCCAGGGCTGGTGACAAAGTGATCATTGCAGTCTTAGAAAATAAACTGGGAGTCTACAAAAGGAAAAGAAAGCATACAAAATGTATCTCTTTCTTCCAAAATATGTGCTTTCAGTCCTACGTTTTGGTGAGTCCCGAAAGCATTTTCAAGGGAGATATAGGTTGAATTAATTTATAGATTTGTCCTTTTCTTTCATAAAAATACTCTTGTTTGGTAATAAACTTTTTCTTCTACAGTAAGAGAAATAATACTGTGTTATCAAAAGCAAGAAGGCTTAAGATTTAAGTGGGATCTAAGCTCCCAAGGGCCCGGAGAGTCTGTCAGTGGCTCCCCAAACTCGGACACCCAGGAGCTGTTGGACACCAGCTAGGCTAAAACAAACACTGCCTCAACAGTGCTTTTATCTTCTTATTTTATAAAATGGCATTACCTGAGAGAGGCATGTATTAGTCAGTGCAAGAGGGAACATCAACCGGATTAATGAGGAAATGGGGACTATATGGATTCCATTGTGGCTGTGTCATCTACCTTTCTTGGGGCCAGTCATGTGCTAAGTATCAACACAGTGAGGGGCTCAGGGCCTTGGCACAGACTCGTTAGGAATGGGGAGGGGGCTATAGGTCAGCCATCTGTCCCTGACACCATAGGTACCTCGGTGAGGGGCAAGGAGGCTGAAGGACAGAGGCGTAAGCATTGGGGTTGGCTCTGCCCTTCTCTGTTAGGGCAAAGGATGGCTTGTGGTCCTGAATGAACAGCTCCCATCGTGCCCTGTAGGGCTGGAGGCAGTCTGGGGTCCTGTAGACAGGGCAGGGGCTGGTGGGAGGTGTCAAAGAGAAAGCACACGGCCTTGCCGCCTATGTAACAGCCCCAGGGTGGCTGAAGTGAATGGTGGGACTCTTCTGGTCAAGGGTGATTCCAAGCTCTTGCTGTCTCCCAACTACAGGTAGCATTCAGGCTGGTTCTCAACCTACATGTTAAAAATACTGGGTGCGTTTGGGGGCTCGTGGAGGGACAGGAAGGTTGAGCTACCTCTTGACCTCCTCCACCACCCTTGGCTTGATGACCCAGGTGTCAGCAGCTACACAGGTGGTCACAGAACACAGATGGCACTCAGCACGCAACACAGATCTGTGGAAGTCCATGCGGGCAAGGGGACACACATTGGACCAGAGGAGCAAGGAACACGCCACCCCGAGGAACATGCAAACAGAGAAGACCCCCGCAGATCCGAGGAGCCCTCAGCCCAGCAGGCTCGGGCAAAGCACAATTATCTAAGAAGAAACCGCTGTTGAACAACACGTAACCACGCCTGCTCTGGCCCTTCGGAAGGAGAGCAACGCATTGCAGAACAGCGACTGGGCACCGTGCAGACACCCACGAGGACAACAACACAGACACCTACACAGACACACACACAGATGCACTGGGTTTCCGAGGCAAGATGGACCTGTGTTTAGGGAGACAGGTGCCCCCGCAGGGAACAGAAGACAGGGACACCTGCTGCTCTGGAGAAACACCGGCAGCTGCAGGTGAACCAGGCAACACAGCTGACTTTCTTGAAAGACTTGCCAGCCGTTTGCTAATTAGACTTCAGGTAGCAGAAACCAGGGTGCCCACAGGGTGACTGGTCCCTGGGTGCTAAGCAAAACCATGAGCTCACACTGCCCTGGCTGTCGTCTCCTCGCTCAGCACAAGCACACACAAATGCACACACACTTCCGACCCCTCCTCAAGAGACCTAGAAGGCAATATGCATGGCTGTTTTTCATGGGAGCAGGGGAGGGGGACAAAAGGCCCTGGAAACTGGCAGGAGCCAGTATCTCTGACCACTGAGGAACAGGAGCCCTGTGAGATGAGGGAGTGGGTGCAGAAACTGGCCTCTTGGGGGAGGGGGGGTGTCCCAGAGGCCTGCCCGCTGGGAGCACTAGTGGAATCAGCTCACCTGGGCCTGGCTGGCCAGGAGGAATATGGCTCTCAGAATTACCCTGGGGAGAATGTTCCCATCAGCTGGTTGGGTTTATATCCTAGTGACCACAAGGCTGGGTCTTAATCAGAACAGAGGTCTCCTAGTCTGAAAGGTCCCCTCTGCAGCTGACCCACTGAAGTCTCTGGTCTCCACCTGCCAGCGGCTGAAGAGACAGGCCCTGGGGCCATGGCTGCCTGGGGCTGCGGTGGGGGGGCTCCTCTGGAGGCAGCCAGCACAGCAGCTAAAAGAGGTGTGTGTGAGGAGACAGTCCAGAGCCAAATGGGCAGAGCCCACCCCCCCCCACCTCCCCAGTCCCTAAGCTGTCCTCAGATGCAGCAGCAGGGGTGGGGGCACGAGAACAGGCACCCAGATCCCTAGGTCAGCATGAGCCATGTCGGTCAGCAGGCTCGTCCACCTCACACAGCAGTGCAGCCTCAGTCTCTGCAGGGAGAGTTCATTTCTAATGCAAAGTGAAAACCACTTGAGAAGTAAAGAGAAGGCTTCCGACCCCTAACAGACACAGACCTCAGATGTCTACTCTAGCAACAGGAAGACCGTCCTCAGAAAGGTCTGCAAACGAAGACAAACGTGTGTTCTCAGGACATGGTGCCAGCCCCAAGGCAAGCAGGCAGCAAACAGGTGTTCAACCGATGGTGCCATTTCCCAAAGCCGAAGAAGGAAGGCAAGAAAGTACCTCGTTCTAAGTCTCCTCCCGGCTGGACACACACACACCCACACACACACCCACACACACACTCTCACACACACACACTCACACACACACTCTCACACACACACACTCACACACACACACTCACACACACACTCACACACACACACACACACACACTCCCTTTCACCTACTTCTGCTTTGTTCAATATGCCGGTGCTTCCTACTTCAGCTGGGAACAGGGGATGCCGTGACCCGGTCTGGGGGACCTAGGCTTTCCTCAGGGTCAGATGCCAGCTGGGACTGCTCCGTGTGTGTGTGTGTGTGTGTGTGTGTGTGTGTTTGAGCGCGTAGGGCAAACCAGGCTTGCGTGTGTGTGCACATGTGTGCGTGTGCAGGGACGATGGCCTTGATTCATTCCTGCAGGGGGACAGGAGAGGAGGAGAGACGATGGATCTTCGCGGCACAAGCAGGGGAGGTGGGCACAGGGCTGGGTCCCGAGAGGTGGGGGCTCAGCCTGGCCCAGAGCCCTCAGTTGATCTGGCGACAGGCTTCGAATGTCCACTTGGTAGCTCCACCGAAGATCTCAATGTGGGACTCGGCCCAGGCGATGACGTTGCCTGAAAGGGCCTTACTGCTGCATGTAGCCAGGTTGTACACCTCTCCCGGGGTCAGCTTGCGGTCCCAGATGTTGAAATGGGCCAGCTCACCCACGAACGCTTGGGTGGCATCGAACCCACCACCCAAGGTATCCTTTGGAGAAAAGCAGAGGATAAGGGATGGGTGGAGTGATTTAGGCTTTGATTTAGCTCTGAGAGGAAGTTCTGGTTGGCTGGGGGACCCTGTGCCTTGAGTGCATGTCTGGGGCTCTCTGTCTCCACTCAGGGGTTCTCAGATCCACACTGAGGACCATTTGTCCCGTCTCTGGTCTCTGTCTCTCCCCAGGGAAAGGACAGGTATCCTGTCCCTCTAACCTGAAGTCTGGTCTCCCAGGACCTCGCCTGTGCCCATTTTCCAACCACAGAGTCAGGTGTCTGCTGGGGTCATGACACCCCAAGGGAGCAGGGCTCCCTGTCCTCTCCTTCCTGTTTCCTGTCCTCTCCTCCCTGCTTCCAACCCAGAACTCTGAAGTCATCTTCTGCCAGATCTACCCACCCAGCAGAGATGGCCCAGGATTGCGGACCCCTTCACTTCTCTCTTGGGTACTTGATGGAAGACCAAACAGTCAGGAGATCAAGTATCCAGCCTGCAAGCAGCGCGGGCTTCCTGAGCCAATGCAGGAGCTGCTGTGGGGACTGGGAGGCTAAAGGCTGTAAGGGAGCCCACCAGAGCAGGGGCTCTGAACCATGCGATCTGCTGATCTGAGGGTCAATCTTTCCATCTCCGGTTCCCTCCTTTCCCCGTCCCCCTCGGCTTGCAGGTACCTGCTCCTGGCCCAGCACCAGCACACCCTGAGGCTTGATGGGGTGGTAGGGTGCCAGGTTCTCGCCGCTGCCGCCCTGGGTCCCATCTTGGTACGCTTCCCACACCCCATCCCGGGTGGTCCAGGTGACACAGATGTGATGCCACTTGCCATCATTGATCACGAAGGGCAGCTTGGCCACCTAGGAAGGGAACACACATGTATGGGCATGGTATAGTGCTCCAATTGTTACTCTGCCTACTGATGGTTTATATCATTGTCAAGAACCATTACGAAATGCTCAAAGCCCTGGTCCCTCGGGACTTCATGATCTGCATCTGGGAGCCACAGAAGAAATGATGTGCTTTGTTCAGGTGTCCCCAAGATTGAGCTGGAACCACAGTCTTCCTGCTCACCCTCCTCCCACCTTGCTCCCCAGCTCCTGGTCAACCAAGACCCTCAGGAAGAAAGACAGGGAGAGCCAGACTGCTGTCTCAGGGGTCTCTTCCCTGTAGTCCGCCTCTCTCTTCCAGCACCTTGTTTCTAACTGGGAGGCTCTCTGAGTCCACCATCAGCCCAGCTCTGCAGGGAATCTGAGAGGTGCCACTGGGGAGGTGGCACTTGCCAACTCCCAGCAGGGATTCTCACCAACCCCCTCCACCCACCCTCCACCCCAGTTCTTCAGGAGGAGAGCATGAGGCAGAGGGGAAAAGCCCACCACAGGGCTAGAAAGTGATCGGGGCCTGGCATCCAATCCCAGCCTGGTTGTGAGCAGACAGGCGACCCTGCTCATGGATGGAGAGCAATGACTAGAGCAAGAAGAGCAAGAAGGGGCTTCCTTTGCTGTCGTCCCACGGGGGGGAGGGGGGGGGCGCTACAATGGATAGCTTTGAACTAAAGCCCTTTACCTCCTTGGAGCATCTCTGCCTGCCAGGCCCAGGGCAGCTGGTGGAGGAGGAGTCTGAATGTTTCTTTGTGGGCGGGACCAGGAGCTTTCGCCATCTTCCTCCACACCCATAGCCTCAGACTGCACCACAGACGCTGTCTCCTGGGAGGCCTCTGCCTGGGAAGGTTCTAGCAGACCCTTTGCATGCATGCCTCCTGGTTTCCTCCTCCTTCTGTCCTGCCTGACCAATCATACCGAGTTCTCTGCCCACACCTGCACACACTGGGGTCCGGTGCCTCTGCTCCCACCAGGCCCTGACAGAGGGGGCTCTACCTTGTCATTGATGAGGATCTCCATGGGGTTGTTGCCCCACTCGATGAGCACGAGCTCATTGGCCTGGCCAGGCACTGCATAGGAGAAGGGGGTGCCCACGCCTGGGGCGGCACTGGACTTGAGCCACATGCACACAGTGAAGGCGTACATCTCTGGCAGGCTCTTCTTCACCTTAGCGTACATGTAGTTGGTCCGCAGAGGGAATGTGAGCTGGAACTTGTCCCCAGGCCGGTTGTCCTTCTGACCTGGGGGTGAGAGTAGGGGTGGAGTCTTAATATCTGCCCCTTTCCCAAGAGAAAGCCCCCCAGATGAAGCCCAAATGGTCTGCATTTGATAGATGCCTAAAGGGCAACTCAGAAAGGTCAAACCCTTGACCCCAGGGCACAGGGCTAGCCGCTGAGAGAGCAGAGAGGAGGCCTCTGGATGACCACCCCTGTGGAGGCCGAGGATGCCTGGGCTGGGCAGAGGTGGGGAGGGATGGACATGCCATCAGTACATGAAGACGTGTCTGCAGTGAAGGAGGTCACGAAGATAGAGGCCAGCTCCCCTCAGAACAGCCTCTTCAGGCCCCACCTAATTCCACATTGGTGGCATGCTCAGAACCCTCTGTTCTGGGTTCTTCTCTTGGATCCCTACCCCCAAGCTACTTGGGCCGACTGTGGGTGAGTGGTTGTCACTTTCCTCTCTGATTTAGGTTATGTTAGAACATAGCCCTGGCCTCGGCTCTTTCCAGAATCCACCACCACCCACCCCCTGCCATGGGAGAGCCACCAGCTCCCCAGGGTCCATGTCCCACATTCCTGCCTTCTGTGTGTTTCTTGAAAAGCTAGGACCAGGGCCTCACAGAGCACCACCAGCTCTTACAGGAAACCACCAGCTTGCAAGCACAGCCTGCTGGCCCGAGTCTCCAGTGAAACCCCCACCCCAGTCCTACAAACGTCCCAGGAAAACATTGCAAGCTGGCATTGGTCAGGCACCAGACAGCCACCAGAAGGGGCAACCAGAGCACAGTAAGTTCCCCCGTGTGCTGTGCGGGCAGGCCAAAGAACGCAGCACCGGTTATATGAACGACAAATGATTTCCAGGCAGACCACCCACTACCTGGTCTCCCCTGGAAGTCGGGGGGTGGGCAGGACAGTGTCGGCCCATCCCCCCACCGGCCCCACCAGCACCCTGGTCAGCTCCGGGTGTTTTTCATTTGCCCGCATCTCCCTCCGCCGTCCCTCCCCTCCTCCCTCCTCGATCTGTTGTTCAGTTACATAATGTGCCTTAAGATGGCACTGTGGAAATCCGGAGGGCACAGTTTGCAGTTCGACCAGGGTCACGTGGCCCAGCTCGGCGCCGGGCGCCCCCGCCCCTTTTACAACCTTTTTTGATTTCTGCGACTTCCAGGCACAGTGCGAGCTTGTCCGTGTGACCGGGCGAGCTGGGGCCGCCCAGAGTTGGCAACCAGGGAGCCGCGGACGCGCGCAAGATGCGCGGGCTCCGGCCACTCGGTAGAGAAAACCGCCGGGTCTAGGTTCCCGGCAGAGCCCCTTCCTACCCACTCCCGCCTCCCCTCTCCCCTCGGAGATCCCGAGAGAAACCTGCCTGAGATGGGGAGGACTAGCTTGTCCCCGGCTCTGTCTGCCAGGGGATGGGGACCAACTAAAACCAGGCTGACTCAGGGAGGCTTGTCGGACTCGCGACAGCTACGGTGCAAAGTTATTGGGGATTAAATAAACCAGACTCGGAAAATCCGGCGAGTGTGTGCGCGCATAGGGAATAGAACACCAGACAATGCTCCGTTTCCTTTGGCTGAGATGTCCTGAGCCCAGGGCTCCCCAATCTGGCCAGGGCACACGAACTGGAAGCCCAGAGTGTGGGGGTGCGGGCCAGGTAGAGACTGGAGAGTGGGGTGTGCTGGGAACCAGGCCGCAGGTAGGGTCCGTCTCCACCCGTTACCTTTCTCGAGCTCGCTGATGCGTTGGTGCAGCGAGGTCAGGGCGCTCTCGATCTTGACCCTCTCCTCTGTGTCATTCTTGGGGCCTCCCTTGCCCTCCTCCAGACTGTTGACCCGAGATAGCACCTGCCGCTCCAGGTCATCAATCTTGTTCTGCAGCAAATCCTTGAGGCTGTTAGTCTGGCTGGAGGAATTCAGCCGGCTGTACTGCTGCAGGTGCAAGGGCGGGAGCACACCGTTACTCCTGGAGCCCGGAGCCCACGGCGCGGTCCCCTGGGGCGACTGCGGGGGCGGCCTGGCAGGGCACTCGGGCGCGCAGCCGCCGCGAGGGGGCAGGGAAGGAAAGGGAGCCCCCCGCCCCCGCAGGCTCCGGACAGGCAGGCGGGGCAGGGTGAGTAGCTCAGGTGGGGGTGGGTGCAGGGTGCCCAGTCAGGTCGGGATGGGGGTGGGGAGGGCCAAGGGTCGCGGGCTACGGAGGGAAACCGCGGCGCGCGCTCGCGGACCTCGAGGTTCTCCAGGCGGGTTTTGAGCGACTGCAAAGTTTGCCCGAGTTGGCTGAGCGTCTCCGCGGCCGGCGTCCGGGACAGGTCGCCCATGGTGTTCTTGGACGAGCCGGGCTGCTTTCGGCCGCCGGTCACACGGGTCTCGCCGGCGCCCGCGTCCAGCGTGCTCTGACTCTCACAGCGGCCCAGCTTGGTGGTCAGCTCGCGGATGGTTTCCTTCTGGCTCAGGATGGTCTCCTTCTGCTGCAGGACAGTCTCGCGGAGCTGCAGCACGTTGCTCCGGAGCTCCTCGGCGCCACCGGCCGCCACGGACGCGGCGCACATGTCGGCGTCCACGGGCACCGAGGTGCAGATGAAGCGCGTTGGCCCGAAGTCCTGGGCCCGGCCGCTCAGCAGCCAGAGGGCGAGCAGCGCCCAGGTGCGCACAGCGCCGCGGGCCGGCATAGTGCGGCGCAGGTGCGGGCGCGGAGGGC
>NW_006408650.1:2470513-2479682 GCF_000296735.1 Chrysochloris asiatica | reverse complement strand
GTTCGGTGCTTCAAGCTCACCAGCTGCTCCTTGGAAACCCTATACAGCATTGCTATGGGTTGGAATCAACTCAACAGCACTTAACAACAACAATGTAGTATTTCTGCCTTTCGGATACAACAGACCCACAGCATCTCAAAGATGCAGAAAATGGTTGTTGCTAGGTGCCCTGGAGTAGATTCCAAGTCATAGTAACCCTTGTGGGCAGTGTAGAGTTGCCCATACGGCTTCTTTGGCTGCAATCCCTCCTTTTTTGGTTGGTAGCAGAGCATTTAACCACGGCACCACCGTGGCTCCTTTAGATACAAGGCCTGATCAAATCTTTAGGAAGTGATGAGGCTTGAGCACCTGTTATCTTTGTTTTTAATGTAATTCATTTTATTGTAAGTTTTCATAATGTAACTTTCAACGATGGCTGTGTTTAATAATCAGCTTGCAGGATTCCTGGAAATTTCACAAACAGCAGGCGGCACCAGCCAGCTCAGCCCAACACTGGTCTTAAAGGACAGAGGAAGTGATTGGGAAAGGGGCCTTCGTGTGGATCTGGCAAGGTGGGGGTGGGGGAAGCCTGGCCCAGGATTCTCTGGCTGGATGTCTATGTGGATGAGTCAGAAGGACAGGAGAGGGCCAATCAGGCAGGTCCGGCAGTACCCTGAGGATGGGAATGGTGGGGGCCAGGCAGGCAGGACTGGCCCATACTGGACCTGAGAGTCAATTCACCCGAGACGCCGTTTAACCCCGGTCCTGAGCAGAAAAATGCTCCCTTGGGAAGGGCACTAGTGTGTACTGAGGAGCTAGCTGCTGGGGTGCTAGAAAGGGTTGGGACACTTAGGAGGGGCTTGGAATGTTGGGTGCACTGGGAGGACTATGGGGGTGCTGGGGGCCCTGGGGGACTCTGGCCAGGGCACAGGGCCATCCCACCATACCACTTCGAGCCCACTTTTCAGCATGAGGGCCACCTGCCTTTTAGAAAAGGCACCCCTGCAGGGGGAGAGGGGAGGAGGCAGGGAGAGTCGTCATGAAGACACAGGTGGGGTCCTCCCAAGTCACAGCCCCTGGAGCACATTGGGTGCCTTGGTAAATATCCAGGCCCAAGTCCCCACTGGAGGGCATGTTTTGGGTGGTGTTTCTGTTCCTTGCTCCAGGTGCTTGGCTTGTGGGTACTCAGCTTGTTCATTGGGTTACATGGGCCACGATTCCTGCATTTTCTTGGTGTAGTTACAGACTACACCTGAGGACGCTGAATGAGGGGTGGACACAGGCTGTCCTTGGAGCAAAGTAGAGGCCATTCTGGATGCCACCAGGTGAGAATGGACAAGGCCAGGCCATGTGGCACCCTGTGAGATAGCCCTGGCCCCGAGACTGGCACGTGGGGTGACTCTGACAGAAGGGAGTGCTGAGTCATAGAGCCTCGGTTGCTCTTGCAACAGGCCCTGCCCGCCCACCAGCTCTGTGGGCAATGCGTCCTGCCCTGCTGGGGGAGCTGACCCTCATTCCCTTCACAGACCCCTCTGGAGTAAGAATCCCATCTTATATATAAGCTCTTGTTTCTTTCTAGAACCCTCCAGTTTACATTCATCCACTCTACTTTCTACTGCATTCTGAGCTTCTGTCCCCACTTTGCAGATGGGAAAACCAAGGCCAGGGAAGTCCAAGGTCACACACACATCTAGAGGGACAGGACTTGAGTTGGGGGTGGGGCTGGGGAGAGCGAGCCTGACCATCTCACACCACAGGAGTCCCCTCCCCATCCTTCCCACACACGACCCTGCTCATGAGGGCAGATCAGACTGGACCCCCCCCCCCCAACACACACACACTGAGGAGTCTCCCACCTGCCACCCTGGAGGAGCAGGCCTAACCAGTTCACCACAGGCTTTACCAAATTGCATCCACTGTGCAAACCCACCTAGCCTGGGGGGCCTCTCCAGACACTCTGCTCACCTCCAGTCAGGAGACACCCTGCCTGTCCCATTCCTGGGTCTCTGGAGATTCTGGGGTTCACAGGCAAAACCATGAGGCCCCCGTCTCTAGGAAGCTGCACCTCACTCTCCTCGAAGCAGGGACTTCACCGTGCCGGGCAACATCGTGGGGACTCCAGACCAGTGTCAGTGTTGGTAAACTGTGTTCTCAGTTCAACACATTTGTCCAGAGCTGAGGAAAGTCCCTGGAGAAAACATCGAGTCCCGTCTAGGTATCATCTAGCGTCACAGGTATGAGCACACCTTTGTATGACCCTCGGACAAGAGAGACTGCCAGACCAGCAACCGGAGGTAGTTGGGGTACAGCCGTCAGGTCGTGGGGGCAGCCAAGAGGTGAGCAGGAGGGATAGGAAGGGGATCAGCCTGAGCTCTGTGTTTGGTGTTGTTAGGTGCCATCAAGTCAGTTCCAACTCATAATGATCCTGTGCACAACAGGACAGAACAGTGCCCAGTCCTGGGCCACCCTCACAATTGCTGTTAGTTCGAGTCTATTGCTTTTACCCTCTCAATGGGGTCTCCCTCTTTTTCAATGAAATCTCCACTTTAGCAAGCATGATGTCCTTCTCCAGAGACTGATCCCTCCTGACAATGTGTCCAAAGTATGAGAGACAAAGTCTCCCTGTCCTCACTTCAAAGGAACATTCTGGCTGCCCTTCTTCCAAGATGGACTTGTTTGTTTGTTCTTCTGGCAGTCTATGGTCTTTTTAATGTTCTTCACCAAAACACCATAATTCAAATGCATCGCTGATTCCAACATTCACATGCATGTGAGGTGATTGAAAATACCATGTCTTGGGTCAGGTGCACCTTAGTCCTTAAAACAACATTTTTGCTCTTGAACACTTTAAAGAGGTCTTTTGCAGCCAGATCTGCCTAATGCAATTCTTCGTTTAATGTCTTGACTGCTGCTTCCATGAGTGTTGATTGTGGATCCAAGCAAAAGGAAGTCTTTGATAACTTCAATCTTTTCTCCACTTATCATGATGTTATTTATTAGTCCAGTGGTGAGGATTTTTGTTTTCTTTACATCGAGGTTACAACTCCTACTGAAGGCTATGGTCTTTATCATCAGTAAGTATTTTAAGTCCTTTTTGCTTTCAGCATGTGAGATTGTATCATCTGCATATGACAGGTTGTTAATGAGTTTTCCTCAAATTCTGATGTCACATTCTTCATATAATCCAGCTTCTCAGATTAATTGTTCAGCACACAGATTGAATAAGGATGGTGATACTAACCCATCCAATATCTCCTTGTTCTCTTAGAACCTCTTGGTACAGGTTCCTCATGAGCACAATGAACTGTTCTGGAATACCCATTCTTCACAGTGTTTGTTATGAGCCTCACAATCAAATGCCTTTGCATAGTCAATAAAGCAAAGTAAACATCTTTCTGGTATTCTCTGCTTTAGTCAAGCTCCATTGGCTGTCAGCAATGATATCCCTCGTTCCGCATCCTCATCCGAATCTGGCCTGAATTACTGGCATCTCCCTGGTGGTATTAAATGGTATTGCAGCTATTTAAAAATTATCTCCAGCAAAATTTTACTTGCGTGTGATATTAATTCCATTGTTCGATGATTTTGCATTTCATTGGGTCACCTTTCCTTGGAGTAGGCACAGATATGGATCTCTTCCAGTCAGTTGGCCAGGTGGCTGTCTTCCAAATTTCCTGGCATGGATGAGTGAGCACCTTCAGAGCTGCATCCATTTGTTGAAAGATCTTAATTTGTGTTCCGTCAGTTCCTGGAGCCTTGTTTTTTCCCAATGCCTTCAATGCACCTTGGACTTCCTCTTTCAGGACCTTCAGTTCTTGATCACAGGCTACCTCTTGAAATGGCCGGGCACTGACCAATTTTTTTGGTGCGGTGACTGAGTATTCCTTCCATCTTCTTTTGATGTTTCATGTATCATTCAGTATTTTGCCTATAGAATCCTTTAATATTTCAAGTTGAGGCTTCAGTTCTTCCAGCTCTTCCTCCCTTTGGATTTTCTAATTGCAGGCTTTTGCACATTTCATTATAATACATGACTTTTGTTTGTCTTCTCGAGCTGCCCTTTGAAAGTTTCTGTTCAGCTCTTATACTTAGTCATTTCTTCCAAGTGCTTTAGCTTCTCTATGCTCAGAGAAAGCTTCAGAGTCTCCTTTGACATCCATTTTGGCCTCTTTTTTTCTGTCGTTTTTAATGACCTTCTGCTTTCTTCCTGTTTGATGTTCTTGATGTCATCCTACAACTCTTCTGGCCTTTGATCATTCGTGTTGAATGCATCAAATCTGTTCTTGAGATGGTCTCTAAATTCATATGGGATATATTCAGTAACATATTTTGGCTCTTGGGGACTTGTTTTAATTTTCTTCATCTTCAACCTGAGCTTGCATAAACAATGGATGGTCTGTTTCACTATCTGCCCCGGCCTTGTTTTGGCTGATGATATGGAGCTTCTCTATGATCTCTTCCCACAGATGTAACCAGTTTGATTCCTGTGTATCTCACCTGGTGAGGTCCCTGCGTCTAGTTATCTTTGATGTTGTTGAAAAAAGGTAGTTGCATTTAATAAGTCATTGGTTTTGAAAAATTCTATCATGAGGTCTCCAGCATCATTTATCTTACCAAGGATTAATATTTTCCACCTATCGATCCCTTCTCTTGTTTTCAATCACCAGTAATTATCAATGCATCTTGATTGCCTGTTTGATCAATTTCAGACTGATGAAGTCGGTAGAATTTTTTCAACTTTATCATTGCTGGCTCTAGGGTTGGTGTATAAATTTGAATAATAGTGGTATGAACTGGTCTTCTTTGCAGGTGTATGGATATTATCCTATCACAGACAGCTACTGCCCTGCTGGTAGATGCCTTGGGATGCTTTTTTTGATGATGAATGTGATGTCATTCCTCTTGAACCCATCATTTCCAGCATAGCAAACCATATGTTTGTCCAATTCAAAATGGCCAATACCAGTCCATTTCAGTTCACTAATGCCTAGGATTTCAATATTTATGTGTTCCATTGTATTTTTGACAACTTTCAATCTTTCTAGATTCATACTTTGTACATTCCATACACCAATTATTATGGATGTTTGCAGTTTTTTTCTTCCCAATGTGAGTTGTGCCCCATCATCATAAATGAAGGACACAAAAGCTTTGCTCTATCCGTGTCACTATGCTTAACTCTGCTTTGAGGGGCAGCTTGTCCCCAGTCATATTTTAAGTAACTTCCAACCCGAGGGGCTCACCTTCTGGCACTATATCTGACAGGATTTCACTGCTATTCATGATGTTTTCATCTTGGTACTGTGTCTGACCATATTCCACTGGTGTTCTGAAGGTTTTCAGAAGTGGTCTGCCTCTCCTTTTCCTAGTCTGTCTTAGCCTGGTAGCTTCAGTGAAGCCTGTCCACCATGGGTGACCTTCCTGGTATTTAAAATACCAGTGACATAGTTTCCAACATCACAGCAACACACAAGCCACTATAGTACAACAGACTGACAGACGATTGGAGGGATCTCTGTGCTATGTTGGGGGAGTTTCGCATTCCCAAGAACAGGGATGATGGGAGAGCAAGGTGGAGAGAGGCCTTGTGAAGCACCCCTGCAGGGCCCCAGCAGGGCAGTAGGCCCTAGTCCTGCATAGGAGCCTTCTGGAGGGTACTGCAAGGGGAGGGGAGCGTTGGGGAAGTTCCAGGTGGAGGTGATGGGAGGTGACATGGAACCAGGGAGAGAAGGGGAGGCATTTGGGAACTTCTTAGAAGATGAATAGGAGACCTGTACTGCAGAGGGTCCATGAAAGATCAGTGGTTCAAACCCACCAGCCTCCCCTTGGGAGAAAAATCAGGCAGTCTGCTTCCGTAAAGATTAAACCTCGAAACTCTAAGGGACATTTCTACTCTGTCCTCCATCGTCAGTAGGAGCTACAAATTACTTGACAATAGTGGGTTAAAAGAGGAATCGACCTGAAAGCTGGGGGAGTCACGGCTTCTGAGGGAGGGTGGTGGTGTCCAGGAAGAGGGAAGGAGGAAAATCGGAGGGCAGGAAGAGATCACAGTTCACATCAGGTTGTCTGTCTCACATCCAAAATCCCCAAACCAGCTGCTATTGAGTCAAGCCTGACTCAGGGCGCCCCCTTGTGTGTCAGAGGAGAACTGCACTCCATAAGGTTGTCAGCAGCTGATTGTTTGGAAGTTGATTGCCACACCTTTCTTCCACAGTGTGTCTGGGTAGATTTGAACCTGCAACATTTTAGCAGCTGAATGAGTTAACTGCTTGCACCATCAGGAACTCCCCATCTGACATCAGAGGGGAATTAAATGATAAGGTCCAAGGGCTTGACCCAGAGTCCAGCGCTCTAGACTCTCAACTGTCTGGTCCGGAGTTGAGTGGAGCCGCAGGGTCTGAGGCTGTGGATGGGGGTAGGTTGATGACCTAGGACTATATGCCTGGTGAGGGTGCTCCTGCTGAGGGAGACCACCTAAGATAGGGTGGGACACAACAAGAGAAGAGGACTGAGGAGAGGTCCTGGAGGTCTCAATTCTCCAGAAACCATCCTCCTAAGATTTCTCATCTCTGCACTAACAGTAACAACACCGGCAGATAACAATATCACCACCAGTGGACACACCACCAGCAGCAGACAGTGGTTCTTTTGGCATTTGTGTGGTACTTTCTGGCTCAGGGGGTAAAGGTCAGCAGCTGAAACCCAGCAGCCACTATGGGAGAACGGTGAAGCAGTGTGTGTCTGTACAGATCCACAGGCTCAGCTCCACTCTGTCCTTAGGGCCGCAGTGAGTTGGAACTGAATGGATTGCAGTGGGTTGGGTTTAATTTTGGTTTTTCTGAATTTCAAAGTGTGTTGGTGTCACTGGTCTCCTCCACCCTCCCAACAACCGAGCTAGGAAATGCAGATCTGGAGCAGAGGTGGCCTGTGGGAACCTCAGTTTGGATTACTTGGGCTCCCAAGATGGGATGCTTCTTCAAATTCATGGCAAGTGGCTGGGGAGGGGGCTCCTTGTGTCCTTGCATGTCCATCTCGCCATCTGTCATGCGCTGGAGACGGCATATGAAATATAAAATGAGCTGAGGCATAGATGTGTTTCAGAATAAAAACGGTTCATGGGATTGCAGCTGGTACAAGGTCTATGCTTGGAGGCCACCACTTAGGGGTGAATAGCAGGGAGCTCACGTGCCCCCTCCTCTGGGGACAGGACCCACCGGGAGAAGCTTGGGGGGCTGTTGTTCACACTGCAGGATGCCAGGCATGAAGGGAGGTACAAGTGGACAGGGGCCAAGTACCCTCCCGATGGAGTTTTCAGTGTGTGGAGGACAGGTGGTACTTGCATGTTCGAATTAAAACCAAATGCCAGCCAGCTCCTTAATACGTTACATTTGACCTGGTGTCTTCACAGACTTTCCTTCACTGGATCAGGGCGACCCGTGTGTGTCAGAGGACAGCTGTGCTCTGTGGGTTCTCAGTGGCTGAGTTTTGGGAAACACATCTCCAGACCTTTCTTCTGAGGTGCCTGTGGATGGACTTGAACCTCCAACCTTCCGATTAGCAGCTAAGTGTTTGGAGCACCGTCCATGAGGCACGTGCAGCTGCTGGTATTCTTCTGGGTTTCATTGTTTCCATTTTACAGATGAAACAAACAAGGCCTGTGACTTTCAGTACTCTGGTTTAAGTTGTACAATTAATTTCAATAATACAAGAGCTGGCCTTTTACCATTCATTCATTTGTTCAGAGAGCTTTCTTTGAAGACCTACTATGTACCAGTGACTCTCCCAGGCAGTGGAGTATAGAGGAGTTTCCAGCTAATATGTTTTTTAAGTTGATTGACTGAATCTTCTTGATTTTTGCATTTTGTTTTGTTTTGTTTTTCTCACTTATTAAGAATGCTGGTATCCACTGCCCCCTCTTACACTGAGATTCCATTAAGATGGATCTGGCCGGGCCTGGAGTGTGAGTCTACTGTGGTCTCCAGTTCAGGATCTTTAGGCTTCACAGAGTCCCAATCCCCAATTCTGAGTAACAATATCAAAAGCCGATGTGACCTCTGGGCTCAAGGGGGGGGGGGGAGCATTGGCAGAGAAAATGACTCAGCCTGTGACCCTTGACCCTGCCTAAATGGTGAGGAAGTAGGATGACATCAGATGTGGGGGTGGGGCACAGCAGAAGTGCCGGGCAGGGAGCACACTGTCAATGTTAACGGTTGTTACTATTTTTGTTTTTAATTGAATGAAGATTTTTTATTTTATGCACAAAGAATTTACATGGCCTCGTTTTTTTGTTTTGTTTTGTTTTCTTCACTCTGGCTATAGAATTTATTTTAATCAACTTTTAAAGAAGACAAGGACGAGAGAACAAACAAGATGGCAAATCGGGTGGAAGTGCAGTGAGGAGCTCCATCAGCAACAATACAGAATACCAGACCAAACAGGCTCAGGGCATGGTCCCAGAACTCTGAACCACATATAAAGGAATATTTAGAAGGTTGGAAGGCTTACAGCTGGGGGAATTTGTAGCAGAAGCAAGAAATCCAGTGCTTTCTAATTCAAGACACTCAGCTGCTCCTGGAGCCGCCATCTTGGGTGAAACCAAGCAGGGGAAGGATCAGAGCAGCCTCGGACGCCTGACAGAACCACAGAGATAAAGGTATGGACATTCTTTTTCTTTTTTTTTTGTATCTGTTCGTTGGTCTCTCCCTGTCTGCACACCTCCATTCTAGTGACTAGAGGGGGTGGCTGAGCGAGTGGACATCCCACTCCCCACCCTCCCACCCCGGAGGGTTCTACTATGCATGTGCACAGACCTCCTCAAAATTTAAAGAGACCGTTTCCACTTAAAACCAAATTGCCACAACTGACTCTAAACTGTTTATAACTAGAAAAATGGCCTGAATGGGGATTCAGACTAAAAAGGAAATAGGCTGAAAATTAAATCCTGAGTTACGTCACAACTACCAACAGTGGCATCTTGAAATTTCTCAAGAAGAGTGAAAAAGGAAGCCTATCTCCTGATCACATCTACCTGGAGGAAATCAGAGAGCATAAAAAAACACCAAAATACACACCCATCACAGTATTAAGGTCACAGATAACTCCTGAATATGACCCCCAAAACAGAAACAGATGATCATATCAGCGCATGTCCAGAAACGAGATAAAGTGACTGAGACAAATGAGCTGGAAG
>NW_006408650.1:2443815-2467283 GCF_000296735.1 Chrysochloris asiatica | reverse complement strand
TTTTTTTTTTTTTTTTTGCATGAGATAAGATGCATTTAGCGGGACCCGAGGGCTGAGGATCCTTGATGGCACAAAGAAGCATGGTATTGGCAAACAGAATTCCTCCAGTAGTTCCACATAAACATGGAAAATGCTTCCATGAATACCGCAGCCAAGAAAGCCCTGTGGAACTGCTGTACTGTGTACCTACGCCATGGAAATGTGCAGGCAGTCTTCTGTTCAGTAAATGTCTTGGATTAGCCACTCAGCGAAGATCATTTTATCCAACTGGATGAAAGTGGTCTTCTGATGGAAGGAGCCCTGGCGGCACAGAGGCTCACGTGCTAACAGTAAGGTCCAGGGTTGGAACCCACCAGCTGCTGTTTCAGAGAAAGATGAGGCAGTCTGTTTCTCTATGGGTGGAGCCCAGCTACCACTACCAACTGGTCTGAAAGGGATCACACTAGAGGGTTCCAGATAGAGTGGGATCAATGTGGGACAAAACTCAAAATTATTAAATATATATATACATACTGTACTTACTGGTCAGGAGACTGGAGGAACCTGAGAATATAGCCATCTACCCTCTTCAGGTTTGGAAATGAACTGACCCTCGGGACCCAATTTTCAGCCAAGCAGTAGCTAGGTATATAGGGGGGACCACACCACTAGTAAGCTATGCTCACCATGGACTGGGCAGTCATTTACCATTGAAGGGGCAGCATTTCCCTAAGGACAAAGTTGAGAAGGGATGTGCAGGTGGGTGGAACGCAAACAGGAACTCCAGGGAGGAAGCAGGGTAACTGTTGTCGCCTGGTGGGGACTGTAAACATGGAGATGAAACAGTGTGTGATTTGTTGAATGTAAAACAGATGATCTTGTCTATAAACCTTCACTCAATTCACAATGAAAAGCTTAAAAGAGAAAAGATAGTCTCGGGGTAGCTATGAGTTGGAATTGACTCAGTGACAGTGGGGTCGGTGTGGGGTATGATCTAAATGGAAATACCAGCGCCATGCATGGACCGAAGGCACATTTCCGCATCTAAGTGTTGTTTGGTGCATGGTTTGAGAACACATGACAGGAGCAAGAAGCCCGGTTGAATTTTCACAGGTGGCTTCTGTAGTAACCGGTCTTGCTTTGAGGGATGCGCCAAGTCAAAAAGCAGTTATTATTACCAATAACAGTGTTGTGTTGTTGTTGTTGTTGTTGGCAGGGTTGGGCCAGAGAAGGGCTGTGCTCAAAGCCCAGTAGCTGCAGAGACACACGAGGTTCAGGCAGGACCTAGGGGTGCAGACTCTTGGTTGGAGGTGGTCGCTTCACTTCTGCTGTGTGGTAGTAAGTGTGGTTCAGACATCTGGGGTCCTGTGGATGTGTCCTCTCCCTGCCTCTGTACCTCCCGGGATTCCATAGAGGTGAAGTGGGAGCTCGTGTGTATGTGAATCAGAGCGAAAGAGAGAGAGAGAGGAAATCATAAATCACGCAGTTGGGAAAGAAAACAGAATGGAAGCTGAGGCTCTCCTTCGGGTTATGTTGGGGAAAAGCCCCTTTTCCGGGATGGTGTTCATTTCCTGTTTCCCACTCAGTTGGACACCAAGGGACACTGGTGGCAGGAGCCCTCACTCCCCACCCTTCCCCATCCAAGACCAACATGGCCAGTTGACGCGTATAGTGGGCTCCCTCCAGCCAGTCCTGGCTTGGCCTTAGCAGTGACGGGCTCGGTGACTCCTAGTGGCTGGGGCAACTCACGGCAGTGTTTACTGAGTGCTTCGGGTGAGTCCTGAGGCCGTGGTGGCTCAGGGGTAGAATTCTGCAGTTCGAAACTACCAGCTGTTCAGTGGGAGAAAGATGAGGCTTTCTGTGCCAGTAAAGATTTACAGCCTCAGAAACCCTGTATAGGGTCGCTATGGGTCGGAACCAACTCCACTACACACAGCCACCATGCAGGGGACCCAGGGCACCTCATGTGCAGCCACCTGTTTAGGGTGTGGGCTCCCCCTCATCTTCTCTGTGCATGATCTCTCACTCAGTTGACTTCCAGGGAAGTAGTTCAGGCCCAGCTCCACTGGCCAGGCAGGGACAGGCTGTCTGACCCAGAGACATGGCTTCCAGGCTATGGGGTGTCCCCCGCATAGGGTTCCACAGTGGACGCAGCAAGAGTTGGCCACCAGCAGGGCTACCTTCTGATGGACAGACTCAGGACCCCAAGGACCCTGTGAGTAAACCCCAAGTAGCACCAGACAGCTTTTATCCCTGGTGGGAAATGTCATTGCAGGACACTGGGCCCACCCCACCCCTTTAACTGAAGGATGCCTGGGATTTCTGGGGGTGTATGGGGGCATCTGGAAGCTGGCTGGCTTTTGCTGCAAAGTCTAGCTTGTGCTCCAGTGCTCCCTGGCAGGCCTCTCTGCCACCTCTCACCCCACCGCCTCCACTTGCTGTGGATTTCACACTGGGTCTCGTGCACGTCCGCATGCATCCTCCCACTTCCTCCTCCCTCCCTCTCATCTCAGCCTCACACCTAGTACCAGGGCCTGTGAAGTCTCCCCTTCCTTCCTGGGGGCTGCCATTTATAGCCAGCAATAATGAAAAGCACTTGTTCTATGCTCACTGGGCCCAGCAGCGTCAGAGATACTGAACCCTTTGTTGCAAATAATTAATTTGCTTCCATATTGCATAACATCCTAAAAAGCTTTCCAGGGCGAGCTCCCTGCAGTCGGGACACGGGGACCCCATCCATATTGCATGGTTCCAGGCACTCCTGTTTCATTAAACATTGAATCTGTGCTGGAGCCTGCAGTGACCCCTTTAAAAGCATGGTTGGAAGCAGAGGGGAGATAGGTTGTGGGGGAAGAGGGGAAGCAGATCTGGAGGAGGGGGAAATCCCAGCCCCACGGGGCAGGGGCCTTCCCACGCCTGCACCTCTGATTGGCGGCCTGCTGACTGGGGCGGGCGCAGCTGCTGATGCTGGCAGTAACTGGACGATTCATAGAAAAGGATTCTCCAAACATGCGGCTGTTTCCCTTTCAGTCTGTGACACCAGGGAGAAGAGACTCAGCCATGCAGCAGGGCTTTGGAGGTGGGGGAGGCATGCCAGAGACCGTGTCCCCTGGTCACCTCCCTGGGAAGGTCCAGAACTGAGGCACATAGCAGTGAGGACTGGGGCTTCAGGCCTCCCCTCTGTACTCTGCTGTGTTACCTGGGTCATGCCACCTGATTTTTCTAAGCCCAGGGTCCCACCTCTTCCATCAATCATGGGGATGACCCCCCGGAAAGTGTGAATAAGGGGTCTGGCTTGATCCTGGGGCCAGCCTGCCCTTAGGAACACGGGGCCGACCAAGAGACCCCTGCTTAGGGGTGGCTGGCACTATGAGTTGTCCCAGAGACAACTTAGGACAGGGGCCCCCATTCTGCAGTTTACAGCTTCCCCTGGGAATTTATTTTCAAGCTGTGGGGAGATTGTTTCTAGGACCCGGATTGTGGGGTGGGGGGTTCCTCCTCTCCCCAGGAAAGAGGAGCAGTGAGAATTCAGGTTCTGGTGGGGGCATCTTAACCTTTTGGGGTCCCGGCCCCTACAGGTCAGCGTCAGGGAGTGGTCCTTCCTCCTCCCACCTCACAGCAGGAATGCCAAGGTCAGTGAGCTACAGACAGCCACCAAATGCCACCTGCCAGAGTCTTAAATCTGGAGGCAAAAAGCCCAGTCGAGGTCAAGCCCACTGCCAGTGACCAGTCACTCACCTGTTTGGATGCCCACATCCAAAATCCATGGACAACACTGGGGAGTACTGAGAGGGGCATCACAGGGTACCGGGCACAAAGTCCACAGGGTGGATCCTCAGCAGGGGCCAGCCTCCGTCCTCTGCTGGTCATAACCCGCCTGCCCACTCCACCTCCGCTGCAGGCCTGCTGTGGTCATGATCCCAGCCCCTCTTGATTGTTTTAAAGTGTTTTTGCTGCTGGGAAGCCTCACCATGTGTGCACAGAGGTACATAAATAAAGGCAATAACTTGGCTGTGAAGAGCTTCTGTCTGATATGGCAACACGGCAGATTGTGGCACACCACACAGCCACCCTTGCCAACCAGGTGTGGGCAGGCAGAAGGACCTCTGGGCCTCTCACTTCCACTCAGATTCTCTTCACTGGTTCATAGACGACAGAGTGCCAGGGTAGGGAGGGAAGGGGTGACCCCCTCTCCTTAGCCCTCCCTCTTCCTCTAAGTTGAAGCTGGACATGCAGGGGAAAACTCAGCGCACCTGGTGGCTGAAGTGCAACCTGGTCCAGCCTCACAGCCTAGTGCTCTGGGCACTGGTAGCACCCTTGGCAGCTCAAAGGAACCCTCTGAGCCTTGGTTTCCTCATGGGAAGAGTGGATGGTGATGCTCTGTACTTAAGGAGCATAGATAGGTACAGGACCCGAGGCCCAGAGTCAACTGTGGGAAGTGAGGGAGGGCTGTCACACGCAGCCCATGACCTGGGCCTCCTGGATAGGACATGGCAGCAGTCTGGAGAGAGACCCCAGGCAAGTTCTCTCCATCTCCTCTCCCAACACAGTAGACTCCTGGCTGACTGAAAGTCTGAGCCCACGGGTCGAGACCAGCCTGAACCTCCTCCACCTGGTTCCAGAGGTCCAGGTGGTGAAGGGTATAGTCAGGGAGGAGCATCTGCCCCATATGGAGACCCCCAGCTCCTAATGGGAGATGCCCTGCAGGGGACAGATGCCCTGCTGCTTCTTAGCCACAGAACAAGTAACATCTTTCTGGTATTCTCTGCTTTCAGCCAAGTTCCATCTGACATCAGCAATGATATCCCAGTTTCCGCGTCGTTGCTGGTTTGAGTTTCTGGCAGGTCCCTGTTGATGTTACAGCTGTTTTTGAATTATCTTCAGCAAAATTTTATTTCCATGTGATATTATTGATATTGTGAAATGATTTTCATATTCAATTCGGTCTCTTCTATTGGGAGTGGGCACAAATATAGATCTAATTAGCTTGTGTGACATTTAAGGTTCTATGTGTGGTATTTAAGGTTTTATAAGGAGTCCTGGTGTGGCGCTGTGGGTTGTTCATGTGTCAGACTGCAAAGCCGTTGGAACTGCAAGGTTGTCGGTTCAAGCTCACCAGCTGCTCCTTGGAAACCCTATACAGGGTCGCTATGGGTCGGAACCAACTGACGGCACTTAACAACAACAACAAGGAGCTCTAGTAGCATAGTGGTTACGAGAGTCAGGCTGCTAATCTTTTGTCAGCAGTTCAAAACTACCAGCTGTTTCACAGGAGAACGATGAGGCTTTCTGCTCCCGTAAAGATTTACAGCCTCGGAAACCCTGCACAGGGTCGCTATGAGTCAGCTACCACCACCATGCTTGAACCAGGAGTCCCAGGTGTTTGGCAAGTGATCGTTAACTCTATAATGATTGGCTATCAGAAAGCATAGTTAACTCTATGATGATTGGCTATGAGCAGCCAATCCATTGAAAGGCTGTTTTCTTGGGGGTGTGGCCTGTTCCCAGTATAATGGACCTACAGGAAATGGATCTTGCATCTGCGTAGTCCTTTAACCTCTAGTTCTGTGAACCCGAGCCAGTGGCCTGTTTTATTGTATGTTTGTCTGCTAGGCCTGCCCACTGAGTGTGCCTGGAAAACTGAACACCTACCAAAAGGTCCTGTACACCCATTCCTGTAGCTGTGGCTCCTGTGCTCCACACTACTGGTTCTGGTTGCCCGCTACATTGCTGCTGCCCCCCACGCAGTGCTGAGGTCATGCTCTGTGACCTGACTGTGAATTTCTGCCTTCCAGGCTTACGTGCTGTACTTGGGACTCTCATGAGGCATTTCATTGATATAAACTTTTGTTTGTGTGTGTGTGTGTGTGTGAGAGAGAGAGAGAGAGAGAGAGAGAGACTTTCAGAATAAAGCACTGGACAGCAAGGTCAGTTTGAAATTTAAAGTCGGCAGTTCAAACTCACCAGCTGCTCCTCGGAAACCCTATACAGGGTTGATCCGAGTCAGAACCAACTCAATGGCACTTAACAAGATATATGTATATATATCACTGGTTTTGTTTCTCTAGAGATCCCAGCTTAAGATAGCTGGGCAGGTCTTCCAAATTTTTTATCATGGTTAATTGAGTGCATTGGGTGCTGCATGAGTTTGTTGAAAGATTTCAATTTGTATTCCATCAGTTCCTGGAGCCTTGTTTTTTCACCAATACTATTAGTGCTTTGGTAGCGTAGTGGTTACGAATCAGGCTGCGAACTTTAAGGTCAGCAGTTTGAAACTACCTGGTGCTCCGTGGGAGAAAGATGAGGCTTTCGGCTACTGTAAAGATTTACAGCCTCGGAAACCCTGTACAGGGTCACTATGGGTTGGAACCGACTCAGTGGTACTTAACAACAACAACAATTAGTGCACTTTGTACTTCTTCCTTCAGTACCATTGGTTCCTGATCATAAGCTAGTTCTTGAAATGGCTGATCGTTGACCATTTCTTTTTGGTACACTGATTCTGTATATTTCTTCCATATTCTTTTGATGCTTTCTGTGGCGTTGAATATTTTGCCCACGGAATCCTTAAATATTTCAAATCAAGGCTTGAATGTTTCCTTCAACTTGAGAAATAGTGTGTTTATTCTTCCCTTTTTGATTTCTAACTCCAGGTCTTTGCACATTTCATTAGAATACTTGACTTTGTCTTCTCAAGTTGCCTTTTTGAAATTTTCTGTTCAGTTCTTTGATGTCTTCGTTTCTTCCATTCACTTTAGCATCTCTGTGCTGGAGAACAAGTTTCAGAGTCTCTTCTGACACCCATTTTGGTTTCTTCTTTCTTTCCTGTTTTTAAAAAATGACGTTTTGCCTTCTTCCTGTATGATGTTCTCGATGTCATCCCGCTCTTCTGGTCTTTGGTCTTTAGTGTCTAATGCATCAAATCTGGTCTTGAGATGATCTCTAAAATTCAGGTGGGATATGCCCAAGGTCATATTTTGGTTATTGTGGACTTGTTTTAATTTTCCTCATTTTCAGCCTAACTTGCATATGAATGGAGGGGAGAAAGGGTGGAGATGGTCAGTCAGTGAGAGGTGGAGGTGGACATGGGAAGGTCTGGACAAGGAAGTGAGTAGCACCTCAGCCCAGAAAGGTGTCTTGAACTTGAACATGAGTTCCAACCTGATATGTGGGCATCCCTGGATCTGTGTGCCCCCAGGAACCAGAGCAGAAGGGGGCAAGGGGAAAGGGCCAGGGGAGGGACAGCAAGGCTGCCTCTCTCTCACCCAGCAGACAACGCTCAAGCTCAGGGTTTGATGTCCCTTTCCCCTTGTCCCCCTGTGGAGCGGGATGGTCCTTGGACCACAGTCAGCTCTGCCCGGGAATCTGTGCCCTGGAATCCAGAATCCAGAATCCAGAATCCAGATCCTACTGTGCCCTGGCCACCTTCCCGGACTCTGGGGAGGAGAAGGAGCAGAAGGGAGAGGAGGGAGAAACTAGACACTTGAGGCCAGTGGGACCCATGTTCTGAAGCCCCCCTGCACAATCCAGCCTCCACCCAACTGCTGGGCCCGTGCTGTGGAAGGAGGGAAGAAAGGGTTTCTGACTCACACTCTGAGCTTCACTTTTCTCATCTGTAAAATGGTAACAAGGATGTAAAACACAAAACTGGAGCGGCCATGGAACGAGACAGTCCACGGTGCGTGGGCTTGGCACCAAATGAGAAGTCCATCTGTCTGTCCACCTCCCTATGTCTCATCACAACCTTATCTGCAGGGTTGAGAGGTTGGGTGTTCCCCGGAACCCTGAGACCAGCAGTGCTGGCCACACAAGCACCTTCTCTAAGCCCACAGCATCCCAAGACGTGTGTTACATTGTTCCCCTTTCACAGATGGGAACACTGAGGCCAAGAACGGGTAAGAGGCTGACTGGTCTCATGTCCCGGAGCTGGTGGAGTGGACCCAGACCTCAAATTCTGGTCTACTGGCCCCAGCGTCCGTGACCCCTTCCTGGTGTGAGTAGGTGGCCTCCTTTTTGCTCTGCAGTGACCAGATGTCAGCCAGCTTTCTCCCAGGGACAGTGGGGTAGCAGAGGCCCCAATCATTCTTTGGCAGGTTACGTCCCTCACACTCCCCGCCCACCCTGTATTCACTGGAGCATATTCTTGGTTGGATTCTGACAGGTTCCAGCTTGTTTTCTAGCCCTTGTCAGCAGAGGCTGCTGGGGCAGGTGTCTATCATTAATTGGGAGTAATTTTAAAGCACTGTGTCCTGCACCTCTGGGGAACAGGCTGGAGGGAGCATGTTTTTATGATTCCTACCCTAAAGTCCGCCCTTTAAAGGGAGCCTCTAACTAGCTGGCCTGGGGTGCAGGACACTGTGTTTTAAAATCTGGGCTGTGGCTTCCAGCAAATTCTCCAGACAGTGACCCAAACCAGTCGGAAGGTTTGGCTAGAGCCAGGCTGGTGACATCAACTGCTACTGCGTGGGATCCCCCACATCCCCCAGGCCTGGTCTCTGATTTCAGATTCACCTCGGCTCTGGTTCATGTCTTCTGCAAGCAGACAAGCATGGCACCTGCTCCGGGCAGCATGAATAATAGAACTGAAAGCATCCCTGGTTAAAAATAGATATTCTCCCTAATGAATATTTTACATACTGTCTTTAGGAGATACAGATCCCCTGACTGAGAAGTTAGAGCAAGCCCACTTATCAAACTCAAAAAGCATGGGTCAGGTTCAGTCCCAGCTCTGCCCATGTGCTGCTGCTATGGTCATACTGCCACCTCAGACCCACCCACCCTGCACGGACATCCACGCACACTGCACAGTTCCTGGGATGGCAGGGCCCGGAGCAGCCTGGGGTCTGGAACTTGTGAGTCACTCATGAATTGCACGGAGGCAAATCAATGAAATCATGCTTCTTGTTAGTGAGGCTCAGAGTTCAGAAAGGTTGAAAGCAGGCGCGTTTTCACCTGGAGCAGAAGCCAGGCTCTCTGGTCAGGAGGGAGACAACTCAGGTGGGGGGGAGGAGTAGTGGATTTGAAAGTGCTGGCCCATTTCAGAGCCCTTGGACAATGCAGTGTGGCCTTGAAGATCCACATTAATTAGGACATGGTCTGCCCTGGATACAGCAGGGGTACCGGAATAATCTGCAGAAACACTTTGCAACCTCGTCCATCCCCCTCACCAGCTTCTCCTGGGAGACAGGCAGGCAGCGAAGGTGGTAGGGTTGTGCTCAGCACATAGACCATTTCAATGTGACCCCCCCACACACACACTCTGAAGGCCCAAGGAAAAGAGCTGGAAGCACCCTATGGGAGAGGTTAGGAAACTGGGCAGCAGAGGACAGAGTGCACTGGGGCCGGGACTGGTGAACCAAATGGCTCAGGGACACACCTCTCTGAGCTGGTCCATGTCTCTGGAATTGCAGTCTTCCCTAGCACCTCTGATCTTCCTGGTAAACCCATGTAGTTTCCTCAGACTGAGGGCAAAGGCCCTTCTCTGTGAGGCTTACTTGTCCTACAGAGGCACCACTGTCTCCTTTGGGTCCAGTGTATCTTAAGCACATGTCAATTCAGTGCCAAGTTCTCTGGGTGGCATGGAAGGTGTCAAGTTGTCTATCTACCAGAGAATGAGCTCTTTGAGCACCTGACTTAGAGATCGGCACATGATAGATGATGCTACATGCATGAGTGGATAGATGCATATGTGTGCACACATGGATGATTGGATGGATAAATGCCTACATGGATGGATGGATGGGTGGATGGATGGGTATCTACATGTATGGATGACTGGATAGATGATACATAGATGGATGGGTGTATGTATGTATGTATGGATAGATTGGATATGTGCACACATGGAAGACTGAAGCGATGAATGTTTGGATGGATGGATGGATGGATGGATGGATGGATGGATGGATGGATGGATGAAAAGATAGGTGTGTTCATGTATGGATGACTGAATGGGTGGATGGGTACATAGATTGATAGGTGCACAGGTGTATAGATGGATGGATGGATGAATAGATGGGTGTGTTCATGCCTGCATAGATGAACAGATAAATACATATATGGATGGGTGCATGGGCATGCGGATGGATAAGTGGATGGATGAATGAGTAGATGGGTGTGTTCATGTATGAGTAACCGGATGGATGGATGAATGCATGCATGGAAGGATGGATGAATGGATTCATAGATGGATGAATAATGGATAGGAATGTACATGGATGGATGTATCCATGTGTGCATAGATTAATGGATGAATGAATAGATGGACAGATGCATAGTTGTAAAAAGGAACATTATATTAGATTCCAAAGAGGAATTATTCAGAAAACAAAAAATGGGACCCTAGCCACCGCTATTATTTCAGGGTTGATCATATGGATGATTGTGTATTTAAGTCTTCTTTTCTTGGCTGCCTCACACCTCCTCGGGGCTCACACAGGAAAGGCAGGGGAATAGGGGAATGAAAGAGGGATGAACCCAGACTTGCCAAAGATGGGACAGCAAGAGTTGAGCAGAGCCTCTTCCACTTTGCCAGCCTTGAGAGCGTGGGAGGCTTGACTCTTACATCACAGCCGGTAAGCCAGGGGCATCTCAGAACACTTTGGTTTTTCCTGATGTGCCTCAAAGCAGGGTGCTTAGACACCAACCCAAATGACTCAATCCTATCACTAAGTGCTCAGCACCCACTCAGACTGCACCAGGCCAAGCTTTGCATGGAATATAAAAAGATGATAAATAAAAAGAAGATGCTCAATTATTTGAATAGAAAAGATTTGTAAAATATGTGTCACCAGACCTACCCTTGTTTTTTAGGTATTTTAGTTTGGAAGACATAAGAGAATCATGAAACATTTTCACTTCTGTGTGATCGAGCAAACTCTTAAAATATTAAATATGGCTTAATAATTGATTACAGCTAATCTCCATGGGAGCCAGTCACCCATTTGGCAGGATCTCTTTAAGCTTTGAGGAGCTTTTAGCTCCCCCTGGCCACCTAGCCTTTCTCTTGTCTGATTCATTCAGGACTCAGCAGACATTTTACCTCTTGTGGGTTTATGATGTCACAATGCCTCTATCGAGCTGTGGGATGGCTGAATAGGGCCGGATTCTGACCAAGGAACATTTCGGGAGGCAGGGAACCCCAGAGGAGAGGAAGCAGAGGCAGCCATGAATAATTGTTGTGAGGTTTCTGAGACTCAGGATGGGACTCAGAAATCCATGTGGACTTCAGAGCCCACTGAGTGACTGTAACTGGAATTATTTTGGTCAAAGTGACAATCGTGCCTGTCTCTCCACTTTTTCCTGGGAAACAAACACTGTTGAGCAAAGTGGTTTAGAAGGTGGTCTCAGGCATCAGACAGCCTGCACGCATGCTGCCTGAAGGTTACTGAAGGTGTGAACTTAGGCACATTTGTTCCCCTTCCTTTCTTTTAATGAATGGTGGTTTTTCTTTTTCCTTTAATTGAGGTGAAATTCTCAGAACATAAATTAGCCATCTTAAGTGTTTTTTAGTATATTGACAATGCTGTGCAAACATCACTTCTGTTTCCAAGACTTTAAAAAAATTTTTTTTTATCACTCCCAAGCAGAAGCTCAGAGCCCCAGGACAGTGACACCCACACCCTCTTCCCCAGAAGCCCTGGTGGTGTTGTAAGTTAAGCATTGGGCTACTCACCGAAAGGTCAGCAGTTCAAATCCACCAGCTGTCCCACAGAAGAAAGATAAAGTTTTGGAGCAATTCTACTCTGGGAGATGGATTCAACTCGATAGCACTGGGTTTGCTATGAGGCTTTCCTTTCTACACATCTTTGTCAGCACCTGTTATATTCCATTTATTTTCATTTAGTCGCCCTAGTGGATGTGAAGGTGCCCTGGTGGCATAACAGTTAAAATCTTGACTGCTAAGTCAAAGGTTGTGGGTTTGAACCTACCAGCAGCTCTGTGGGAGAAAAGACCTGAGACCTAGATCAACACCAGATCTTCTAAGCAGTTGGTGTTGGAATTTGAACACAAGCCCTGCCTAGGTTTAGCCCTTGTTCTAGCTCTTCCAAGACCCAGCATGTGACATTATTTAGATGGCCGGGTAAAGGATAGCGATGGCGTTGGACTAACTCCTGTTGTTTGCACAAGCCGTGGTCCTGGTGATGAGTATTCTTCCTTTTAGAATAATGCTTTATACAGAGTCCTGGCATGCCACTGTAGGGTCAGCACTGGACTACGAACCACAAAGTCAATGGTTCAAATCCACCAGCTGCTCCTCAGAAACCCTGTACAGGGTCACTGTGAGTCAGAAGTGATTGATGGCACTTCACCACAGCAAGAACATGGTTTAAAAAGTGTTTTACTATGGTCCCGTCTCCTCTCTTGTCATTAGTTCTTCAGTCCACTCTGACCCACTCAAGCCTCATGTACACCGTGATGGAACCTTGCCGGATCATTATCAGTGATGGCTGGTGTCCGTCTGTCCATCAGAGTGACCACTGTGTATTTGATTGCCTTTCATCCTACGGTGTCCATCTTCCACACTACTTCAGACAATGCTCTGTTGCACTCCCTAGAGCTTTCATTGACTGATTTTTTTTTTTTTGGTAAAAAAGCTTTTATTGTAAATTGAGTGGTATTCTATAGTCCTGGTGTGGTGCTGTGGGTTAATGCTTCAGACTGCAAAGTTGTTTGAACTGCAAGGTCGGTGGCTTAAGCTCATCAGCTGCTCCTCAGAAACCCTATTCAGGGTTACTGTGGGTCGGAACTGTCTCAGCGGCATGTCACAACAACTACATGGTGGAACATCAGTTTTACACTCAACCAATTGCATCTTGTTTCACGGTAGTGATTCCAATCCCCTTTTCTGATGTACACAAAACACCAGGGATGTACAATTGTTTAAACAACCAAAGGACACATTCTACAAACCAGCCCCCTGCCCACCAGCACACAGCCTTTCTCTGTCTATGAGTCTAGAGTCCTCAGTTGCTCTCTCACTCCATGCCATCACCTCTGCCTCCAACTCTACTGTTGCTGCTTCTCTGGTTAGGATCTCATGTTCCGCTCATGCTCTTCCCTTTTGCTAGTCCTAGGGTCCTCTGTTCTGGACTGTAAGCTTAACGATTCCCCAACACATCTTCTACCGTTACAGTTGTGACAATCGCCAGTAGTCATGATAACAGTTACTGTTGTTTTAAGTTCTGTCACGTCTGTTCTGACCCATAGCCACCCTGTACAGGGTTTCTGAGGAGCACCTAGTGAGCTTGAACTGGCAACCTTGCAGTTCAGGCGGCTTTGCAGTCTGGCGCATTAACGCACAGCGCCACCCCAGGACTCCATGATAACAATTACTCACTATTAAATCAGAAGGATCCTATCCCCATCTCCTTTCACCAGACCCATCTAGATAAGATGAAAACTATTCAGTGGAGATTCTACCTTCCCCTGCTTGTTCTGAAACTAAATTTCCTCTTGAAAAAGCGTAAGCCAGCTATGTTGTGTCTTTGTAGTGCTCTTCCCCCCCCCACCCCATTTTATGTGGCTTACGTATCGATCACCAGGCCTTTCTTCTTAGTCTACCGTGGTCGGGAAGTCCCACTGAAACCTGCCCACCCTGGGTGACCCTGCAGGTGTTTGAAATACCCATGACAGCATCACAGCAGCACACAAGCCCCGGCGGTCCAACACACTGAGAGGCGCCTGGTGGTTATTTCCTTAATTTCCCATAAAACCTGAGTCAATTACCTCCACTTTCCTGCCATCCCCGTCTTCCTCCTGAAAATTTCTCTCTTTGAAGTGGCCAAGTCAGTCCTCCTTTTCTCGGGGGGAGCAGAGGTGGAGGAGTGGATGGGGGGCATGCCCTGTGCTGAGCCCCTCCACAGACTGAGCAACATCAGAGGCTGTAGGGCCTACCGACATGTGCTTAGAATGGCGCTCAGCTTTCCCTTGCTTCCTTCCTCTTTCTGTCAACCCAATACGCACACCTGACTTTAAAACAATGTGTTGTTAAGTGCCATGGAGTCAGTTCTGACTCATAGCGACCCTGTATAGAGTTTCCGAGACTGTACGTCTTTACGGAGCCGGAAACCTCATTTTTCTCTTGCAGAGCAGCTGGTGGGCTCGAACCACTGATCTTGTGGCTCGCAATCCAGTGATTATTCTACAGAGCCACCACACCCTATTATTTACAAAATTAAATACTTCTCAGAAGTCAAATAGTACATGCCCACTGAAGTTGAGTTGACTCGTACTCGTGGTAACCTTGTGGGAGATAGGAGAACTGCCCCATTGGGCTGTACAACTTTGCGGAGGCTGACGGTCCCATCTTTCTCCAGTGGAGCGACTGGTGGGGTCGAACCACTAACCTTTTGATTAGCAGCTGAGTGCTTAACTATTGCACCACCAGGGCTCCTTCAAATAGTACATTCCCAGTCTTCCCTCCTCATCCTCCAAGGTGCCATGTTTCACTTCTGTATAGATCCTGCTGGTCTCCTCCTGCAGACAGCTCACCAATATGCTGCTGCTGCTTGGTTTATTGACATTGGAAATCATGTGTTGACCTCCCAATGCGATGGAAGAGATGTGAGCTCACTGTCTGGTCAGTTCTGATTCGTGGTGAACACTGTGCCACAGAGTAACCGATTGTCTGGAACTGCACCATCCTCACTACTGTTGGCTACCGTCCACTGTGTCCACCGTGTCCACCGTGTCCACTGTTGGCTACCGTCCACTGTGTCCACTGTCAGCTACCATTCACTGTATCCACTGTGTCCACTGCCAGCTACCATCTAATGTGTCCACTGTGTCCACTTCCGGCTACCGTCCACTGTGTCCACTGCATCCACTGCCGACTGCTGTCCACTGTGTCCGCTGCTTCAACTGCATCCACTGTCGGTTACCATCCACTGTGTCCACTGTGTCCACTGTCAGATACTGTCCACTGCATCCACTGTGTCCACTGTTGCCTACCGTCCAATGTGTCTAATGTGCCCACTGCTGGCTACTGTCCACTGTGTCCACTGTCAGCTACCACCCACTATGTCCACTGCCACCTACCGTCCACTGTGTCCACTACATCCACTATGTCTGTCAAATGGCTTTCAACCTGGGGTGGGGGCATCGTCCAGCACCGTATCAGATAGTGTTCTGCTATGGTCCCTAGGGTTTTCATTGACTAATTTTTGGGAGTAGATTCACAAGCTGTTTTAGTCTAGAGGCTCTGCTGAAGCCTGCCCACTGTGGGTGACCCTGCTGGACAGGGTGGTCACTTCCAGCAGCCTAGCAGCACACAAGCCACTACAGTAAGACAGACTGACACACAGGTGGTGGTTAGAGGTTTGCTGGTGGTGGTGGTTGCGTGGTGTCGGTTCCAACTCAACAGGGGTCCTGCATAATAAGGTTTCTGAGGCTGTAAATCTTTACAAGAGCAGAAAACCTCTTGTTCCCCTGGAGTGACTGGTAGATTCGAACTACTGACCTTGCGGTTAGCAGGCCAGTTCGTAATTCACTATGTTACTAGGGATCCTTGGTTAGAGGTTTGCATGTAAGAAATTCTGAGGTTACCAGGATCTTTGGTGGAGTTGTAGCCCGTGCAGATGAGGGTGGCCCAGGAACGAGCCAATGGATAGAGTGGAAGATGCTTCGTCTCCACCAGACCCTTCATCTCCTGATCCCCTTAGGAAATGTGTCTCAGAGAGACAGAACTATGGGGAAAGCCTAATGAATCATGATCTTTGTAATGTTATAATTTATGATAACAAAAGAAAATAACCTTAAACATTCCACACTCCGGGAACGACCAATAAAATGGTAGAATAGCTACTTAGTGGAGAGTTTGTGTACTCAGGAATAAAGTTATGAAGAGTTTAAAATAATACGGAAACACGTGTTAAATAGCAGCGTACAAACTTGTAATGATCATATCATAGTTTCATGTCTATGCATGTAGCATATGATCATTGTCAAACCCACATAAAGAATATAATGCTTTATATCATATTTTATTCATATTCCCACATAAAGCAAGGAGTCCTGGTGTGGCACTGTAGGTTCATGCATTGGACAGTAAAGATGGTTTGAACCGCATGGTCAGCGGTTCAAGCCCACCAGCTGCTCCTTGGGAACCCTAAACAGGACCAGAGCTGACTCAACAGAAAATAATACTTTTCTTCAGAAGCCCCCAAACCTACTGCCATCAAATCAATTTTGATGCATAGCGATCCTATCGCAACTTCGAGGCTATAAATCCTTATGGGAGCAGGCAGCCTCGTCTTTCCCCCACAGAGCAGGAACCACTGACCTTTTGGTTGGCAGCCCAATGCTTAGCATCACTGAGGCTTTTTATGCATGTTGTTGTTAAGCGCCATCTAGTCGATTCTGACCGTAGCGACCCTGCAAAGGGTTTCTGAGGCTGTAACTCTTTATGGGATTAGAAAGCCACATCTTTCTCCCACGGAACCACTGGTAGTTTTGGACTGCTGACTTTGAGATTAGCAGCCTGACTCGTAACCACTATGCTCAAAAAAAAAAAAAAAACACTAGAAAGGTCCCTAAAACATTGACAGGTTATTCTGCATGGAGTACTGTGCATAGGTTTTTGTCCCTTTCTACTTTTCTTTTCATCTTTAACTTTCTACCGTGATTCATGCTTTGTAAATTCCTTGTAGTCAGATCCCTGTGTCCTCCTGGTATCCCAGCACCTAGCCCAGATCCAGGCCCAGACCCATCATTTCCTAAGCCTGAATATACAAGTGTGGCATTTAGAGTGGGAAAACCCAGCCCCTTGATTTCATTCATGGTGAGAGCCACCCAGGAGACCCAGCTCCTGTTGTTTACAGCCTGGTCTGCAGAGGCTGTGAGACCCTGGGAAAGAGCCTCGTGGTGGACCTCACTGCCTGACACACCCGAGGAAGCTGCCTGCGTGGTACCCTTACTGCCTGGGCTCTTTCACAGCCACACCCTGGGGCTTCAGAGCAAACACATCCTGCAGGACAATTAGAGCAGAAAGTAGCCTCATCAATCTCCATTTCTCCTGGGTGTGCAGGGAGTCCTCGGACCCCCATAAAAAAGAACCACTCAGTAGAGTCCTAATCTGGCTCTGTAGGGTCAACACTGGACTGCTAACTACAAAGGTGGCAGTTCAAACCCACCAGGCCACTCCTTGGAAACCCTACGTAGTGTTGTTATGAGTTGGAACTGCCTTTAGCAATGACAGCAGTGACCGTCCAGTCAACGCCCTGTGAGCCCATGTGTGTCTGAGTAGAACTCTGCTCCTCTGGGTTTTCAACAGATAGTTTTCTAGAAGTAGAGTGCCAGGCCTTTCTTCCGAGGTGCCTCTGAGTGGACTGAAACCTGCAACCGTTTGGTGAGCAACCCAGTGTGTTAACAGGTTAATACCACCCAGAGACTCCTGACCAGAAAACGCAGGTCAACATCCACGGTGGGGCCTTCACACTTTATAGATTTTTTTTTTTTTTTTAACTCCAAATAATTCCCACCCACAGTTATGGAGTGGATTCTGACTCATAGCACCTCTCTGTAGGGTTTCTGAGATGGTTAATCTTTATTGGAGCAGACAGCTTCATCTTTCTTCTGAGGAGAGGATGGTGGGTTTGAACTGCTAATCTTGTGGTTAGCAGCCCAGCGCCTAACCCACAGTGCCAACTCCTTTAGAAGAACTCAGTTGAGTCAATTATCAGGAAATGTAAGCTTTTCCATCTTTGGACGTCACAGGAGGGGTGGCTGCGGGGAGGAGGTGTTTGAGAAGGGATGACTGGCATTGGGATGCCAGGGGCAGGTGGGCAGTGGGATGGGCCAGTTAGAGTGTCATTCTTGGCTCAGGATGCTGTGATATGCTGCCTGCTAATCGGATGGTGAGCTGTAGAATTTTAACTCAGGCTAGCCTTTCCATCCTGCCCCTGCAGTTAAGAGGCGGAGCAGGAGGTCCTATGAGAGACTTGGTGCCATTTGGGGCAGGGTGGCAGTTTCTGTGAATTGTTTCCCGTTCCCTGCTCCCGCCCACTCATTATCCCCAGGCATAGTGACAGACAGAAGGCAAGCCCTTTCCAGCCCCCTGGGAAGGGGACAGGAGCTCTCCAGGTTAGAAAACTGGCCTCCAGCTTCAGCCATCTTCTCTGTTCACCTGGGTTTCCTCCCCCAGAACACCCAGGTGGCACCAGTTTCCATGCATCTAATTCTCCCTCCATCGGTGGCTCCTGCTGGTGAAGTACCACAGGCGCCAACTTGGCAATCGGCCCAGACACTGGAGGTTTCTCTAATCATTAGAGATCATTTGGGGTCCAGCTCCTGAGGACAGCACAGGGCTGAAGCAGAGCTGTCTCATCTCACTCCCAAAGTGTGAGATTGTGATGGGCAGAATTCTAATGTGGACGAGTCCCCACTGACCCCCGACGCCTGTCCTTTCAAAAGGGTGATGTATGCAGCGTGGCATCAGGGTTGGTAATGTGGGGACCTGTTTTTTAACCCCTGATATTTACTGACTGTGGCCAGTTCACCAAACCCCAATCTCAAATTTGCTAAAGTAAATGTTATGTCCTTTTCATACGGCTGTCAGATATAAAAGCTGCCACAGTGTCCTGTGCTTCCTGTCCCCTGTGGGCCCTGCAGCCATGGTCCACGGCACATCGGGGTGCTCTGAGGACAAGCCAGGCATGCTGGTGACAGAAACGTCCCTTCTCTCTCCAGTTCTGTTGGATGGCCCCCTTTAAAATCTGACACATGCTGGGAGAGAAGCAAATGGGTTACCATTCTCAGTGGTCTGGCTGGACTGTGGCCAGAGCAGTGAGGACAAAGGGACAGGGATCCACCTGACCACTGCCCAGAGGGAAGGGACACAGAGGAAGGGAGAGATGATGGGCACAGGAGCTACTGTTTCAGTGGTGACGTAGCAGTAGTACCTGAACCCCAAAGTCAACTCATCGTCCTCATCTGCTCTTGAAGCTTTTTGATACAGATCACCCCACATACTGAGGGGTGCCAGCCCTCTTCACCACTTCCCCTCTAGTCTCATCTTAAAGAACAGGCTGTGAACAGGTAAAGAGCCACTTCCGATCGCCGTGTCTCAGTTCAGAGTGTACAAGGACACGATCCCTGTGTAGCACTTCACTGTACTAAGTTCTCCATTGTCTTTTTGGAAAATTGTTTGTTCATAATAGACTGAATCTTGGTGTGTGTAGGATAAGCACTGGACTGCTCACCACAAGGTCAGTGATTCAAATACATTAGTTGCTCCTCAGAAACCCTGTAAAGGGTCGCTATGAATCCAGATCACCTCCACAGCACTTAACAACAGGATTTGGTAATTGTATTGAAATCACTGCAACGTGTATTTGAGCACCTAGTGATTACTCCTTTTTACTGACAAGGAAGATTTTAGGGCTAATGTGCAGGACCGGCCCTCCTAAAGTCTTGTAGGAGGTATAAAAACCCCAAATCAAAACCCACAGTTATTTCTTCTAACCCATAGCAACTCTGTATAGGATTTCCTAGGCTGTAAATCTTTACAGGAGCAGGAAACTCATCTTTCTCCCTTGGAGCACCTTCTGGGTTCGAACTGATGACCTTGCTGTTAGCAGTCCAGCATTCATTCTACAGCCCTACCAGGACACCTCTGTAGGAGGTATATTGTTGTTTTGTGCCATCAAATCGGTTCCAACTCACAATGACCCTGTATAAGGTTTCCGAGGAGCAGCTGGTGGGTTTGAACTGCCGATCTTGCAGTTAGCTGTCCAGTGCTTATCCTACAACCCACACCATGAGGTATAAGTTACACCAAAACCCAAACCAAACACATTGCCATGGTGTTGGTTCTGACTCACAGTGACCCCTTAGGATAGAGTAGAACTGTCCTGTAGTATTTCCAAGACTATAAGCCTTCACTGAGGGAGACGGCCACATCTTCCCATGGAATGCTGGTGGGTTCCAACTGCTAACCTGTCAACAGCGGCACTAGGGCCCCCTGCATTAAGTATGCTGTTGTTGTTGTTAAGTGCCGTTGAGTTGGTTCCAACTCATAGTGACCCTGGATAGCGTTCCTGTGGAGCAGCTCGTGGGTTTGAACCACCGACCTTATGATTAGCAGTTCAGTGCTTATCCTGAAACTCCACAGGTATACACCTGTGGAAGTCAAGGAGAGAGTCTTTTGGAATATGCACAACTTGTCTAACGAAAGTTGGCTCATCCACTGAGACTCTGCTGTTGTTAGTCCCACCTCTAGAAAAAACTCAATAAAACACTACACCTTCAAGAAGACTTGTTAAATAATTCATTGAGTCAATGAGTTCTCATAGCAGCATTTCATAAATCAGGCTGAAATTTTTGTTATTTTGAACAATACTTCCTTTCATTGGTATAATTCTATACAGGTAGCCAAAGAACATTTATTTATATCATCTAATCTTATTCTCATAATAACCTTATGGGGTGAGTAGAAAATTTACCCTCAACACATTTTATATATGTGGCAAGTAACAAGGCTGGTGAGTAATGGATTCTGGGCAAGAAGTTCTGCTCTTTGGCTAATGATTTATGTATTCATTCATCCAATCAGCCATTCATCTATTAATCTATCCATCCATCATCCATTTATCTATCGATTTATCCTTTTACCTATCCATCAGCTCTTCTCTCTAATCACCCATCCTTTCATCCATCCATCCATGTGTCATTCATCCTACGATTCACCCACCCATCCATCCAGATAACCATTAATTCATCTACCCATCCATCAATCATCCATCCATCCACCAATCATCTATCCACCCATCAATCATCCACCAATCCATCAATCAGCTTTCCATCCATAAGTCATTCATCCATCCATTAATCATCTATCCATAAATCAATCATCCATCAATCCACCAATCATCCATCCATTCATCAATCATCCACCCATATGTCAATCATCACCCATCAATCATCCATCCGTCATCCATCCATCTATCAATCATCCATCCATCCATCAATTATCCATGAATCCATCAATCATCCATCCATCAATCAAACATCCATCCATTATTCATCCACCCATACATCAATCATCCACCTATACATCAATCATCCACTCATCAACCAATCATCCATACATCCATCAATCATCCATCCACCAATCATCTATCCGTCCGTCAATCATCCATGCATCCATCTGTCCTATACTAGGGTATTCTAGAGAAACAAAACCAGTGAAACATATATATTGTTATTGTTAAGTGCCATAAAGCCAGTTTGGTCCATGGTGACCCTGTATAGGGTTCCCAAGGACTGACTGGTGGATTTGAAATGCTGACTATGTGGTTCAAACTGACCTAAGAGTCCAGCACATTATCCTGCAGGGTCACACCAGGACCCCGTATGTATATACGTAGAGTGAAGTTTATTATCAAGGAAATGGCTTACATCTATAGAATCCCAGGTCCCCAGTGGAAGAGAATGAAAGAGTCGTTCCCATATGCCCATTATATTGGGAGCCAGCCGCACATACAAGGCAGCATCCCTTCAATTAATTGGCTGCTCCTAGTCACTCATCATAGAGTTAACTGTACCTGTATTAGGTTTCATTTCATGGGAATAAAAACATCTCAACTGCTAAACCATGGGAATCCTGGCCTAGTCAAGTTACACAGAACCCTAGCCATTACAAACCCTTTATCATCCACATATCCATCCGTCACCTATATATTCATCATTTTTCCATCGATGCATCATCATACATACATCCTTTATCACCCAACCATTCATCAATCATCCATCCATCCATCCCTCCTTTACCCACCCATTCATCCATCCATCCATCCCTCCTTTACCCACCCACTCATCCATCCATCCCTTGAGCCTTCCATCCATCTCTCTAGCCATTCATTGCCTGTTCATCTAACACACATGTGTTGTTGAATCTTTATCACACACCATACCCAGGCTAAGTCCTGGAGAGACAGAGGTGCCCGGACTTTCAGAGAACTTCCAGTTCCAAAGAGAGTTGCCTGGATTCTCTAGGTCATTGGGGTGCTTAAGTTGTTTCTTTATATTTCAAGATTACATCTTCCCTAAGTACAACATTGGACAGGCAAAGGAAGGGGTACCTGGTCACACACTCCTTTGGCTGGTTGGGGTGTTTGTACAAGTGATAAGGCACCGAGGGGAGTGCTGACGTCCTACGGAGCCCTGAAGGTCCCAATACAAAGTGCTGAGTGGTATTAAATGTGGTACCTGAGCCTCCTAGGCAATCATGTAGAGAATGTCTGGTCTCGCTCTCAACTATAAGAGGTAGCAAATCTTCTCCTGATGGATTAATGGATCTAAATGTCACGAGGGCTCCTGATTTACAGCCTACATTTCAGTCTCCCCTCCACAACCTGGTAGTCTTAGAGGAAAGCTCTTAAAGAGCAGGGTCAAGTGAAGGTTGTTTTTTAAAGTGAGAGGAGAATGTTGTGACAACGGCAGGGTTATGTTGTGTAGAATGAGTCTGACCAGTGTGCAGCAGAGTGACAGCCTCCCACTTTGCAGAGCCAGACATTCAGCACTCCAGAGCTCAGGCTCTGGGAAACTGACTCATGAGAACATAACTCACAAGAGGCTGAATGATGAACCCGAATAGCAACATGCTTCTTCCCTGTGGAGAGAGTGTTACAGATCATAACCAGGGCCACTGACCTGCAGCAGCTCATCCCTCCTGGCTCCAAGGCAGAAAAGAGTGACGCTTTCTCTCACATGCCATCATTTACTCCTCCTGAAGCAGACCCCACAGGGATTAGAAGTGAGGTGCCCAGATTGTCAGGGCAAATCTGGAATTGAACTCAGGCCCAGGGTACCTTTTCTCCCACCTGTTGTAGTGGCCGCCACAACCTTGCGCTCAGGGTCCAAATCCTCAGGTTGATGAACCCAGTCTCTTCCTAAAAGCCATATGATGGGCCAGAATGGAAATTGTATGTGTGGCAAACATGCAAGTTCTTGATAGAGAGGAAAACAAACTGAGCAATGGATTTATCTGTGCATTTCAGCCACCAGCACGGAAGTCCAGCTCTGGGTGAGTATAGGGTATTACAGGGACTGGAGCAGCCCAAGGTGGCTTTCACTAGGCATGCTTCTATTTCAACAACTCAGGCTTGGAGGCCCAGGAGAGGCCACCTGGTGGAACAAAAGCTTATATGATTGGTTATTAACTGCAAGGTTGGAGGATTGAGTCTATTCACAGGCTCCTTGGTATAAAGGGCTGTGATCTACATTAGAAAAATCATCCATTGAAACTCTATAGAGCACAGGTCAACTCTGACACAAATGGGGCATCGTGAATGGAATCCGCTTAGGAAAACTCATCCACTGAGAACCCTGTGGGCACAGTTCTCCTCTGACACACACGGGGCACCATGAGTGGGATCTACTTATAAAAACTCATCCACTGAGAACCCTGTGGGCACAGTTCTACTCTGACACACACGGGGCACCATGAGTAGAATCTACTTATGAAAAATCATCCACTGAGAACCCTGTGG
>NW_006408650.1:2435574-2443420 GCF_000296735.1 Chrysochloris asiatica | reverse complement strand
ACTGAGAACCCTGTGGGCACAGTTCTATTCTGACACACACGGGGGCATCATGAGTGGGATCTACTTAGGAAAATCATCCACTGAGAACCCTGTGGGGCACAGTTCTACTCTGACACACGCACATAGGCACCATGAGTGGAATCCACACGGTTCTCATTGGCTGATTTTTCATAAGTGGATCCCACTCCTGGTTCCCTGTGTGTGTCAGAGTAGAACTGTGCCCACAGGGTTCTCAGTGGATGATTTTTCATAAGTAGATTCCAGACTAACATGAACTAGAAAGAAGGAGAGCTGAACTACTGAAAACCGTATGATTAACAGTGGAAGACTGTCATATAGCGTCATGATATTGAATATGGAAACATGATGAATAGCTCCAGAATATTGTCATACATAGTGCCTTAAGATGAGCCCCGAAGTTTGGATGGACTCAAAATATGACTAGGGAAGAGCTGCCTCCTCAAAGTAGAGTTGACTGTGATGATGCAAAAAAGCTTTTGAGACCTTCATTTACTGATGGGGCACAACTCAAAACGAGGAGAGACAGCTGTAAACATCCATTAATAATCAGAGCATGGAATGTACAAAGTATGAATCTAGAGAAATTGAAGTCAAAAATGAAATGGGATGCATAAAGATCTATATCCTAGGCATTAGTGAACTGAAGTGGATGGGTATTGGTCAATCTGAATCTGCCAATAAAATGATTTACTATATCAGGAATGACTAATTGAAGAGGAATGGCATCACATTCACTTTAAGATCTATCCTGAAGTAGAGAGCTATTTGCGATAGAATAATAACCATACACCTACAGCGAAGACCAATTAGTATCACTGGTCTTTGAATAATACCAGTTATTCAGATTTATATACCAACCACTAAAGCTAGTGGTGATGAAATTGAAGAATTCTACCACCTTTTTCAGTCTGAAATTCATCAAACATGCAATCAAGATGTAGTAATAATTATTGGTGACTGGAACTCATAGGTTGGAAACAGAGGAAGGATCAGTAGTAGGAAAATATGACCATGGTGATAGAAATGATGCTGCAGATAGCACAGTAGAATTTTGCAAGACCAATGACTTCTACACTGCAAACACCTCTTTGAAACAACATAAAAGGTGATTGTACACATAGACCTCACTCGGTGGAATATACAGATGTCAAATTACCTACATCTGTGGAAAGATGGTGGGAAAGCTCTATATCATCAGCCAAAACCAGGTCAGGGGCAGACTGTGGAACAGACCATTGATAGCTCATATTCAAGTTCAGGCTAAAGTTGAAGAAAATGAAAACAGGTTCACAAGAACCAAAATTTGACCTTGAACATATCCCACTTGAATTTAGAGATCATCTCAAGAACAGATTTGATGCATTAGACACTAAAAACTGAAGACCAGAAGAGCTGTGTGATGAAATCAAGAACATCATACAGGAAGAAAGCAAAAAGTCATTAAGAAGACAAGAAAAAGGGGAAAGACCATAATGGATGTCAGAAGAGACTCTGAAACTTGCTCTCCAGTGTATAGATGCTAATGCAAGTAGAAAAAATGAGTAAGTGAAAGATCTGAACAGGAAATTTGAAAGGGCAGTTCAATAAGACAAAGTCAAGCATTATCATGAAATGTCCAAAGACGCTGGAGTTAGAAAACCCAAAGGGAAGAACATAGTCAGTATTTCTCAAGCTGAAAGAACTGAAGAAAAAATGCAAGCTTGACTTGCAATACTGAAGGATTCAACTGACAAAATATTCAAGGATGCAGAGCGCATCAAAAGAAGACAGAAGGAATATACAGAGTCACTGTACCAAAAAGAGTAGTTAGGATATAGGATAGCATATGATCAATGGTACTGAAGTACTGAAGGAAGAAATCCAAGGGGCATCGAAGGTATTGGCAAAGAACAGGCTGTGGGAATTGATGGCATACAATTAAAATCTTTCAACTGATAAAACAACTGATGTAGCACTCATCTTTGCCAAGACATTTGGAAGACAGTTACCTGGCCAACTGATGGGAAGAGAGTCATATGTGTGCCCATTCCAAAGAGAGGTGGTGAACCAATTGAATGTGGAAATCATTAGACAATATCATTAATATCGCATGCAAGTAAAATTTTGCTAATGATAATTTTTTTTAATTAAATGTTTTTATTTTGCATTGAGTGAAAGTTTACAGGGCACATCATCAGCTTCACATTCAACCATTCATATAGCTTGTTTCATTACATTGATTATTATCCCCTCCATATATCATCAGTTTACAGTGTTTCTCTCTATCCTCTTTAGCTTTTTTTTTTTTTAGATGGGGGGGGACTTGCTGCTAATGATAATTTTAAAATAGTTGCAATAGTACATTGACAGATGCTTAAGCCGGATTCAGATGAGAATGTGGAATGAGGGATCTCAATGCTGACATCAGATGGATCTTGTTAGAAAGTAGAGAATACCAGAATGATGTTTGTTTACTTGTGCTTTATTGACTATGCAAAGGCTTTCAACTATGTGTATCATAACAAGCTACGGACAACATTGCAGAGAATGAGCATTCTGGAACACTTAGTTTTGCTAACTGTTCAAGAATGAAGATGTCAGTTTGAGGACTAATGTGTACCTGACTCAAGCCTTGGTATTTTCAATAGTTTCATTTGCATGTGAAAGTTGGCCAATGAATAAGGAAGACCATAGAAGACTGATGCATTTGAGTTGTGGTGTTTTAGAAGAATATTGAAAGTTCCAAGGACTGCTAGAAGAGCAAACAAGTCTGTGTTGGAGGATATATAACTATAATGCTCCTTTGAGGTTGGGATGATGAGACTTCATGTCGCATATTTTAGACATATTATCAGGAAGGACCAATCCCTGGAGAAGGACATCATGCTAGGTAAGGTGAAGAATCAGTGAAAAACAGGGAGGCCCTCAACAAGATGAATTGGCACAGTGGCAGAAGCAATGAGCTCCAGATGTGACAGTGACACAGGACCGGGCTGTGTTTTGTTCTGTTCATAGGATCGTTATGAGTTGGAACCGATTTGAAGGCACGTGTGGCACTGTGGGTTAATGAGCCAGACTGCAAAGCCGTTTGAACTGCAAGGTTGGCAGTTCAAACCCACCAACCACTCCTCAGAAACTCTATACAGGGTCGCTATGGGTCGGAACCGACTCGACGGCACTTAACAACAACAACAAACAACAAGATTCCACATATGGTGCCCCTATATGTGTCAGAGTCGAATTGCAATTCACAGGCTTTGAATGGATGAGTTTTCATAAGTAGATTCCATTCATGGTGCCCCCATGTGTGTCAGAGTAGAACTGTGCCCACAGGGTTCTTAGTAATTGATTTTTCATAAGTAGATCCCACTCATGGTGCCCCCATGTATGTCAGAGTAGAACTGTGCTCCACATGATTTTCCATAAGTAGATTCCATTCATGGTGCCCCCACATGTGTCAAAGTAGAACTGTGCCCACAGGGTTCTTAGTGATTGATTTTTCATAAGTAGATCCCACTCATGGTGCCCACATGTATGTCAGAGTAGAACTGTGCTCCACATGATTTTCCATAAGTAGATTCCACTCATGGTGCCCCATGTGTGTCAGAGTAGAACTGTGCCCACAGGGATGAGTTTTCATAAGTAAATTCCACTCATGGTGTCCCCGTGTGTGTCAGAGTAGAACTGGGCTCCACAGAGTTCTCAGTGGGTGATTTTTCATAAGTAGATTCCACTCATGGCACCTCCGTGTGTGTCAGAGTAGAATTGTGCTTCACAAGGTTTTTAAGACTGTGGCTGTTTTAAACATAGTTTCTGAGATATCTCTGGGTGTACTTGAGCCTCCAACCTTTTGATGAACAGTTAACCATGCTATTTGCACTATTCAGGGCTCCAAGTTCTAATCAAGGGTCTACAAAACACATTCTGTCTGCGAGGGAGGCTTCCTCCAAGCAATATGACAGGAATCGGGGACCCACGAAGGGATGAAGAATTTGTAGGATACTGTCACCTATCCAGAAATGTTCAACGGAAGCTGGATGACCACTGCTCCTTGGTTCCATTCTGGCCTGGGAAGGAAGATTGATTTTCTCCAACTCCAAGATGCTCTGAATGCAGGATTTTCTGATCCCTAATTAATGCCTGATGAACCGTAGAACAGCAAAGGAAATTCACTCTCAGCCCGCATAATCCTGAGGGGCTTCAGTGCCTTTCTTTCTTTCCTAAAGCCCCTACAAATTCATCTTTTTTTATTCCAGGCTTACCAGGAAATAAGAGAGTTTTGTCTAAGGGCTGATGGGTATTATCAGGGCTCCATGGAGGAAACAGGACTGAGCTTGATGGAGTCTGGAAGGAGGAAATGTGTGGAAATCCTGCCTGTGTTGTGGCTGTCACCTGCGTCTCCTGCCAGACTGAGCCATCGTGCGTGTGCAGATGCGTGTGTGTGTGCGCACGCGTGTGTCTGTGTGTGTGTGTTGCTATGGATGATGCTGTAAGGTTTTCTTGCTCCTGGTTTTTTCCATGAAGGGCCTGGATTACTGAAGAAAATCCAGCTTATGTGTCCAAGGGCAAAGAAGGCCTGTTTATCTTGACTTTTACATGCTGCACATCTCTCTTGAGGTTTGACACTAAGTAGGATTTATGTCTCCACAGATGCTAGGTAGAAAACAAGAGGCCGACATCCACTTTGCAGGAGGCAATGCGGCCGGCACGTGGCCTGCCATATGCTTAACGGGGATTTTAAAAAAGAGAGTTTTTATTAAAGTTGGTTATTGTGAAAAGCTGCCCTGGTACGTCATGTGCTGGGTCTGTAACTTTATGATTGGATTTGGGGGTTGGGCTGCAGCTGACACTGAGATGAATTCATGCGGTGCCATAGCTACCCCCTTGACTCCCCGTATATTCAGAGAAGACTCAAGTGTTCTGAGTCAGTGTACATTGAGTAGAGGTTGATTGGGGGTGACTTCACCTCCCCCCTGGGGACATTTGACAATGTCTGGAGATATTTTTGTTTGTCATAGCTGGGGGGAGTGTGCCTTAGTGTACCGGGGTTGCTGTAATCAAGTATCCTATAATGGAAGCTTCATAAATACAGAAGTTGATTGTTTCATAGCTCTGGAGGCTGAGAGTCTGAATTCAGGGTGTCAGCAGGGCTGTGCTCCCTCTAAAGGATCCCTCAAAGTAGGAACATCCATCGTTGTCTCTTAGCTTCTGCCTGTCTGTGGCAATACTTGACTTGCAGCTACAACATATCTTTTGGGGACACAGCTCAATCCAGAACAGCGTGCTCTGGCATCTTGTGTGTGGTAGCTAGGGTGCTAGAAAACACCCTACATTGCACAGGACAATCCCCACATTGGTAGTTGGAAAATATGACTGTGGTGATAAAAATGATGCTGGAAATCACATTGTACAGTCTTATAAGACCAACAGCTTCTTCATTTGCAAATACCTATTTTTCAACAATGTAAATAGTGACTATACATGTGAATTCAACCAGATGGAATACATGAAATACACGGGAGAAACTGAATGCCATCAGCCAAAACAAGACCAGGATTCTACTGTGGAATAGACCATTAATTGCTCAACACAAGTAAAGGCTGAAGCTGAAGAAAATTAAAGTAAGTCAAAATATGACCTTGAACATATCCCACTTGAATTTAGAGATCATCTCAGGAGTAGATGTGATGAATTAGACCCTAATTCACCCTAGCAGAGAGCTGTGGGATGACATCAAGAACATCATACATAAAGAAAGCAAAAGATCATTAAAAGGACAGAAAAGGACCAAAAAAAAAAAAAAATCAAATTGGATATTAAAAGACGGTCTAAAACTCACTCTTAAGCATAGAGAAGTTGAAGCAAATGGAGAAAGTCAAAGAGCTAGACAGAAAATGTCAAGGAACAACTCAAGAAGACAAAGCCAAGTATTATAATGAAATGTGCAAAGGCCTGGAATTAGAAAACTGAAAGGGAAGACCACACTTAGGTGAAAGAACTGAAGAAAAAAATTCAAGCCTCAACTTGCAATATTGAAGGATTCTGTGGACAAAATATTGAGTAATGCAGCACCAAAAGAAGATGGAATACACAGAGTCACTGTGATAAAATGATTCGGTCTATTTTCATCCATTTCAGGAGGTAGCATATGATCAAGAACCAATGGTATTGAAGGAAAAGTCCAAGCTGCACTGAATCCTCTGATAAAAAAACAAGGTTTCCAGGACCTGATGGAATACCGATTGAAAAGTTTCAACAAACTGATGCAGCACTGGAGGTGCTCACTCGTCTATGCCAAGAAAATTGGGAGACAGCTATATGGCCAACCGATCGGAAGAGCTCCATAATTTGTGCCCATTCCAAAGAGAGGTGACCCAATGGAATGTGGGAATCATCTAACAATATTATTAATATCACATGCAAGTAAAATTTTGCTGAAGATAATTTAAAAACAGTTGCAGCAGTACATTGACAGGGAGCTGCCCGAAATGTAAGCTTGATTCAGAAGAAAATGTGGAATGAAGGATGTGGTTGTTGTCATCAGGTGTTACCCTGTTGGTATCGACTCATAGTGACCCTATGCATAATAGAACGAAACACTGGCCTGTCCTTCAGCAACCTCATAATCATTGTTATGATTGAGCCCATTGCTGCTACCACTGTGCCAAACTATCTCACTGGGGGTTTTCCTCTTTTTCACTGATCCTCTACTTTATCAAGCATGATGTCCTTCTCCAGGAACTGGTCCCTCCTCATAACATGTCCAAAGTATGAGAGACGGAGTCTGGACATCCTGGCTTCAGAGGAGCCTTCTGGTTATACTTCTCCAAAAACAGATTTTGTTCTTTTGGACATGCATGGTACTATTAGTATTCTCCAACACCATAACTCAAATGTATCGATTATTCTACGGTCTTCCTTACTCATTGCCCAATTTTCACATGCATATGAAGCTATTGAAAATACCATGGCTTAGGTCAGGCACACCTTAGTCTTCAAACTGACATCTTTGCTCTTGAACACTTTAAAGAAATTTTTGTGTGTGTGAATTGAGTAATAGTTTACATGAAAGAACCTCAGCTTTACATTCATCCTATCATATTTTGTTTCATTGCAATGATTTCAGTCCCTTCCATGCATCATCATTCAATAGCATTTGCTTCCATTCCTTCTGTTTTTGTTGTTGTTTTTTGGATGTACACCGAAGCACTCAGGAATATATAACCATTCAAACAACCAAAGAGTATACCCCGCAAGCCTGCCCCATGACCGTCAGCACACAGTGCCTCTCCCTCCCTGAGTCCATAGTCCCCATCTGCTCCATCTCTCCATGTCATTGTCTCTGCCTCCATCTCTGGCATCACTGTAAATCTTTAATGAAGGTTATCATTGCTGATATCAGGTGTATTTTGGCTGAAAGTAAAAAATACAAGAAAGATGTTTGCATGCACTTTATTGATTATACAAAGGCATTTGATTGTGTGGATCATAACAACTATGGATAACATTGTGAAAATGGGAATTCCAGACGCTTAATTGTGTTCCTGAGGAAAAGGCAGTTTTTCGAACAGAACAAAGGGATACTGAATGGTTTAAAATTAGGAAAGGTGTGCTCCAAGGTTACATCCTTTCATCATACTTACTCAACCTGTAGGTGGAGCAAATAACCCAAAAGGCTGGATTATATGAAGAAGATCGTAACATCAGGATTGGAGGAAGATTCATGAATAACCTGCCATATGTAAATGATACAACTTTGCTTGCTGGAAGTTTGGGTGCTGGGCAATATACAAGAAGGGAGAGGGGAATGGAAGAACAAAGTATATGGGAGAAAAATTAGGCAGGT
>NW_006408650.1:2428727-2434263 GCF_000296735.1 Chrysochloris asiatica | reverse complement strand
TGGATTGGCCAAGTGGCAGCGTTGATGGACTCAAATGTGGCAACAATAGTGAGGTTGGCCCAGGATCTGGTGGTGTTTAGTTCTGCTGTGCATAAGGTTGCAATGAGTTGGTACCAACTCGATGGCACCTAACAACAACAACAACAGTGGTATTGGCCATTTAAAACCAGATAATCATATAGTTTATTGTGCAGGAAATGACAAATTCAAGAAGAATGGTGTCACTTTCATCATCAAAAAGAACATTTTAAGATCTATCTTGAAATAAAATGCTGTATCTAATAGAATAATACTGGACCATGTATGAGGAAGACCAGTTAATATCACTATTGTGGCAGTGTAGAATAAAGCACTGGACTTCAAGGTTGGTTTGAACCACAAGATTGGCAGTTCAAACTCACCAGCTGTTCCTTGGAAACCCTATACAGGATCGCTATGAGTTGGAACTGTCTGGATGGAACTTAACAACAACAACAAAAAGCCAGTGATGACAGAATTGAAGAATTCTATCACCTTCTTTGGAGTCCTGGTGTGGCACTGTGGGCTAATGTGCTGGACTGCAAAGTTGGTTTGAACCATAAGGTTGTTGGTTCATGCTCACCAGTTGTTCCTTGGAAACCTTATACAGGGTTGCTGTGGGTTGGAACCGACTCGATGGCACTTAACAACAAAAACAACAGGAACAACACCTTCAGTCTGAAATTTATTAAAAATTTCAATCAAGATGTATTGATAATTACTGGTGATTGGAATGCAAAGGTTGTAAACAAAGAAGAAGGATCAGTAGCTGGGCAAATATGGCTTTGGTGATAGAAATGATGCTGGAGACTGCATCATAAAATTTTGCTAGACCAATGACTTACTCATCGCAACATAAAAGTAAACAATACACATGGACCTCACCAGATGGAATACACCGGAATCAATTGCCTACATCTATGGGAAGAGACCGTGGAAAAGATGCATTTCATCCAAAAGAAGGATAAGGACCGACTGTGGGACAGACTCTCAATTGCTCATATGCAAGGTCAGACTGCAGCTGAAGAAAAAGAAACCAAGTGCATTGTGCTTTAACATTATGCCCAAACATTTTGCAAGTAGAGATCTACTTAACAACACCCGTCTTTATGGGAGCAGACTGCTGCATCTTTCTCAGGCTGCTGACCTCTGGTCAACAGTCTAGTGCTTAGCCACTGCATGACCAGGACTCCTAAATAATTGCTAAATGATTGCTTTTCATTTCAATTTCATTCTACCAACCTATCTGCGTTAAGTATGGATTGGACTTTCAGAAGTGCCCCCCAGGAAGGCCTGCCTCAGAGTAAGGGGTGGAGACTCGCTCCTCACTCTATAGGAGCAAAGAAGGGAGGCTACCCCTTTGGGGACCCAATAAAACCTGCCAGACGGGCTATGAGACAAGAAATGAGCCCCCTTGCCCTTCCCAGTCACCATCACCTCTTTTGGAAGGAACCCCCAAACCCACTGCCTTAAAGTCCATTCCAACTTGACTTTACAGAGTAGGACTGTCCCACAGGATTTCCAAAATTATTAATCTTTATGGAAGTCACCCATCTCTGCTTTCTCCCTCAGAGCGGTTGTGGGTTTGAACCAACAACCTTGTAGTTAGTAGCTCAATCCTTAATCCACGGTATCACTAAGACTCCTTAGGGAATGAAGTTGGTGTTGTTAAGTGCTGTTGAGTTGGGTCTCACAATGACCCTAGGATAGATTTGAACCACCGACCTTGCAGTTCAAACCGACATGGTGGTGTATGTAGTGTTTATTCTACGGCACCTCACCAGGAATGAAAGATACCTAAAAATTCCAACCACACTCAAAATCAATAAAAGGAAGAAATATATTTAAGAAGGAGATAATGATCGCTATCACTTTTCACTCCAAGGTAATAAAAATAAAAATAAGTTTCATCAACATACACTGGGAGCATCAAGATGTGCTGTTTGTCCACTGCCACCAGAGACGATGAGGACACTTCATGCCACCCTTGACATATCCCTCCGATTAAAAACCCGAGACGGGAAAATATGGGTGGAAGATAGAGCGTTGTGGGGAAAAATAATGACCCACTCGCTGACAAAGACGGAGACTACAAATGACTGTCTGCATTATTTTTCCCCGCTGGCAGGGCCCCTGCCTGAAGTGTGCTCACATATCACCGAGGTGGCTGGCAGGGATCATTCACAGGGGGTTATTCTGGACTGAGCACAGGATGTACTGATGTGTGATGGCACAGATGGCCTCGTGACTACCCCGGGCATGGCTTCTTGGGCTGTTCCGCTGCCATCCTTGTCACCTGTGACCATCAGACTGCAGCTGCTCATTGAAAAGAAAATTGGGCAAGACTCACAGCTGAGGCGTCTGCAGACCTCCACCGCAGACATCCAGTTAAGAGAAAACCTAGGGATTTGTGTCCTCTTTGCCTTCTGGTAATATGTTTCCTGCACTAAGAACACTGTGATAGGGTTGTTACGTCCCATCAAGTCGGCGCCCGCTCAGAGCAACCTTCTGCACAACAGAACAAAACCCTGACTGGTATGGCCCCATTGTCACAATTGTTAGGTCTGAAATCATTGTTGCCGCCACTGTGCCAATCCATCTTGTTGGGGGTCTTCCTCTTTTTCGATGACTCTCCATCTTACTGTGCACGATGTCCTTCTCCAGGGACTGGTGCCTCCTGATAATATGTCCAAAGTCTGAGAGATGAAGTCTCTTCATCCTGGCTTCTGAGGAACATTCTGGCTGTACTTCTTCCAGCACAGATTTGTTTGTTCTTCTGGCAGTCCATGGGACTTTCAGTGTTCTTTGCCAACACTATAATTCAAATGTAGCAAATGCTAGCTGCCAGTTAGCACTTTGTATATCCTTGCTTGGATTCTGTTATAGACAGAATTGTACTCCCAGCCCCAATTCTGGAATCCTACCCCCTGTACCTGTGGATTTAAGGGAATGTGATGTAATGACTTTATAGTTAATGGAACACAGGCGTGCCTGGGTGGTGCAAATGGGGAAACATTTGTTGCTGATACAAAGTTTGACGCTGCAAGTCCGCCCAGAAGTGGTGGTCTGACACTCTACTTGCAGAAAAAGAAAAAGAAATCAGATTCTGAAAACGTTACGGATCAAAATTCAGTTCAGACAGAACAGGAAGGAGTCGCTATGAGATAAGAGCCTGGTTCTGATTCAGGTTTCAAGGAGCCAAGGTAGTCAGTCTGTCCTGGTCAGTTGTTTGTCTTCCTTTGGAACAAAACACTGGGAGGATTCCCTTCATCATTGCTAGTCTCCACGATTTTAAAACTCAGGTCAAATTTAACTGTCAAAGAAACCCTTATTTTCCACATTGTACAGATGACATAGGATCCCACAGTGAGAAAATGCCAGAAATGGGATTTGAACTAGGGTCTGTAGGTGCTCGTGGATTCCCAGTTGTCATTCTTAGGACTGACTAGCTGATCATTGTCTTAGACCTGGTGACCGACCGTGGTGCCCTCTGTGAGGGGCTCCAGAGTCTTCTCAAAGTGTTTGATTTTGTCTAAGAAGTTTTCATAACTTTGCCCCATGTATGCTCCAACACATTCATGGATCTATTTGTACTGCAGGTAAATACACATACAAAAATATCCTGTCAAACATACAGACACACACATATATATAAATGGAGAGAGTCAGTTCAGACTCAGCGACCCTGTGTCGTGTTTCCGAGGCTGTAAATCTTTACAGGAGCAGCTGGTAGGTTCAACCTACAGACTGCATGGTTAGCAGTCCAGCTCGTAACCCACTAAATTCCCAGGGCTCATATATATAGTAGGAGCTCTGGTAACGTACTGGTTATGAATCGGGCTGTGAACCGCAAGGTCAGCAGTTTGAAACTACCAGCTGTCCCGCGGAAGAAAGATGAGGCTTTCTGCTCCAGTAAAGATTTATAGCCTCGGAAACACGACACAGGGTCGCTATGAGTCGGAACCGACTCCACGGCACTTAACAACAACAACAAATATATATAATATATATGTAATTGTTGTTAATTGCTGTCGAGTTGGTTCCGACTCATAACGACCCGGTATGGGGTTTCTGAGGAGCGTCTGGTGAGCTTGAACTGTCGACCTTTGTGGTTCAAACCGACCTTGCAGTCCAGCGCATTAACTCACAGCGCCACTTTCTCTCTCTGTGTGTACACACACACACATATACTCATGGGTGTAGTTCCAGCCTCCCTCCTACATGCATCCACTGGAAGATCATCACAATTTCAGGGTTGTGTGTCTAGCACTACTCACCTCTGTTGTCCGTAACTCTCACACTCCTTCCAGTACCTTCCCCTGCCTCCATCGGTTTTTGATGCCCTCCCCCTTACTGCCTTCCCTTTCACCTACTTTAACCTGTGGAGCCGTTGCCCAGCCCCAGCCTCAGGGCAAGCTTGAGAGTCATTTCATCTTTCTGTGCTTCAATGTTCTCATTGACGAAATGGACTCATAAATGGGTCTTTTCCACAGGGTTATTATAGGAGGATTAGATAAGCTAATTCTCATGAAAAGGGTTGAGCTCAGCATAAACACTCCCTAGGCATTAGGATTACAGTATTGTAGTTACAGGCGTATTTTTCTAATCTCCCTATTAAAGCAGAGGCGATGGTTGTGTTTGTCTGGTCTTCTCCCGGGAGGATCTGATGTTCAATGAAGAACCTTAAAGTCACTGATGTTATGTAAATTTCACATCAAATGACAAATGGGGAGTTTAAAAAGAAGCAGTTGTCTATATTATTTGTATTTTCATAAAGATAAACATCCCATTGTAGGCAATACTATTAAAATAAAATGTTATAAAAATTCAGTGTGCATAGATTTTATTGTATAACAAATTTTTCCAATATAGTCTGTATCATAAAGATGTTCCTTTGATTTTTGCTTTTGAAACCCTTTGTCTGAGATGGGCACAGATCATGTCATCAGGATTCCACCTCCAGGGTTATGGGGACGAAGTCGGGGCAGAGTTTGTGACCAGGAAGGACATGAGCTGTCTTTGTCCTTGGCGATGCTATCACAGAATACCACATGTGGTGTCTTCAGGGAGCAGATGTGTGTGCTATCATAGTACGGGAAGCTACAATGGGCTCTGGGTCCTGATTGCTAGTTTCTGGTCCTTGTTGTTGTTGTTAGGTGTCATTGAGTCTGTTTCCACCCAAAGTGACCCTGTGTACAACAGAACGAAAACACTGCCCGGTTCTGCACCAACCTCATCTAAGCATTACACAGGAGAAAGATGAGGTCATCTCCTCCCATAAAGATTTACAGCTTTGGGAACACTAGGGAGCATTTCTACTCTGTTCTAGGTGGATCACTATGAGTGGGAATCAATTCAATGGCATTGAGTTTGAATTTGGGGGCGGGGCTCTGTCTTGTTCCTTCTTAAGGCTTAGACCATGTAAGAACTCACAATTCTGAAAGAAGAAATGGGGCTAAGTTCTACCACGTTCCATAGACCCCCGTGGACCTGGAGATGAGAGAGAGAAGTGTGGTGA
>NW_006408650.1:2413823-2428429 GCF_000296735.1 Chrysochloris asiatica | reverse complement strand
GCCACAGAGGGCTACAGCTAAGAGTAAAGTGTCCGACTGATATGAAGTGAGGGGAGATGCACAAGAATGCCCAAACTTGCAGACAGTACCCATTTGACCTAGCTTTGATGGTTTGATGATCACAACTCAACTAGAAGAAGATAAAAAAATTTTTGATTAAGGAAACAAATGTAAATTGCTACAATTTTATGAACTTGACCTACACTTATGGATATGGTAGCTCAAAATACCAACAGAGAGGGAAGGAGTCTTCACATCAAGTATCAATGCTATCCCCTCTGTATACAGGGTAAATAGGGATGGGCAACTTTAGACATTGGCTATCTAAAATGAGGGCGGCAATAAAGGCATGAAGTGACTGGTTTATAAGTTTTCAAGAAGGAGTTTAGTTTAAGAGTGTGCGGGGGAAGATAGAGTCTCCACTGAATAGTTTTCATCTTGTCTAGATGGGTCTGGTGAAAAGAGATGAGGATAAGATCTTATGATTCAATAGTGAGTAATTGTTATCATGACTAATTGCGATCATCACAACTATAAAGGTAGAATTTTTTTTAACACAAAGTGGGGAATAGTTAATCTTACAGTCCAGGAACAGAGGACCCTAGAACCAACAAGGGAGAAGAGCACAAGTAGAATGCAGGTCCCTAACCAGAGAAGCAGCAACACCAGAGATGGAGGCAGAGATGAGGACATGGAGAGAAAGAGAGCAGCTGAGGACTTTGGACTCAGCGGAAGAGCAAGGCTGTGGGCTGGTGGCCAGGGGGAAGGCTTGCAGAATGTGCCCTTTGGTTGTTTGAATGATTATATATTCATGAGTGTTTTTGTGTACCTCCAAAAATCAAAGAAGAAATGAAGCCAGTGGGTGATGTTGATTTAATAAGAGGTATTTTTTCACCATTGTCCCTTATCTGCTTAGGGATCACCTTCCTATTACAATGCTGTTTGTTTCTGCTTATAACAGTGATGTGGTGGTGGCTGTGTGCCATGGAGTCGGTTCTGACTCATTGCGACCCTGTGCAGGGTTTCCGAGGCTGTAAATCTTTACGGGAGCAGAAAGCATCATCTTTCTCCTGCAGAAAGACTTGTAGTTTCAAACTGCTGACCTTGAGGTTAGCAGCCTGACTGGTAACCACTCCGCCACCAGAGCACCTTGTCCGGTAATACACAGTAATGGTAAACATGACTTTAAATCAAGTAGAGAGGGTTACTGTAGAGGGAGAACAGTGCAGACATGAATATCCCTGAGTTTTTAGGTGGAGGAAGTGGAGAGGGAGCTTCTTGCAGGCTGTGTGTCAGTCTGTAGGTGTCTGCAGGTGATGCCAGTCCTGGTACCTCCCCTCCTGCCCCTTCTCACTTCACTGTCAACAAGGCATCTGACCTGCAGAAGGGGGTGGCTTGGGTTTTGCTAAAAACAGAAGAATGATGCTCTGAAGGAAGCAGAGGATTTTATATCTATTTTGGTTTCTTTTAAGCTGAGCACAGATTTCTCTGGGAGGACCTAACGCTGGTCAGCGAACACTGGATTTTCTCAAGCTGCCTGACCTTCAGTCTTGCTCCTGATTCTTGATGACAAAACACATCCAATGCCCTTGATTGATTCAGCAGAGAAACTCTAATATTGGAGAAGGGAAAGCAGCCGTCTGCCTGCCAACAGATGCTTATACTGTAAAGATCTGTTCTGAGAAACGATGAGGCGGTTGGAGTGAACCAGCTGCTGAGCTCTGAGGCTGAGAAAATCCAACCTCCTTAGTCCTTCTTCAGTAACAAGGTTCTTATCCTACGCATTCACTCAGCCCTTCTTCCTGCTGGGTTGTTTATGTTTCTCTGCATTTATCCTGAGCTGCCATTCAATTTGACAAACACATACAAGTTTTGATACTTGAAACTGTTCTCTTGCTCTCATGGCTGTGTCTTTTGGGTTTGATAGTCATCCCCAGTATAGCATCATGGCTTCCATGCTTGAGGACTGGGAGCAGTCATCTGGTCTACCTTTGCGTTGTAGCTGGAGTCCCGCATGTGTACATAACAGGAGGATGGCTCTTCTGCTATTTTGGAGCAGAGCTGGGACTAGAAACCCCTCCCCACTCCCAGCCCACTTCTGTAGCCTGCTGTCAACCAGCGGCACCCGACCTTTAACACCTCTGTATCCAAGTCTTGAGTATGTGGCTGTGTCTTTCCGAGACTCCTCATCAACTCATAATCAACACCCCGCCCCCATATCCATTGCTCAGATCAGGGTTCACGCTTTTTTTCTTTCCGATTCGTGAAACTTGTTTTCAAGATGAAAATATCCTATTTCTTTGTGGACAACACGAGATGTCCTTGCTTATGAAGAATTGGAGACATTGGAAATCAGAACTGCAGGCCCAGGAGGCCAAGCAATTGCAGTCCGTGGTAATGGGATCGCCCAGGTGAGAAATATCAGCCCTTGAATTTCGAGCCTGCCATTAGTCATCGGTGCTCACTGCCTTCCAAAAGCCTGGAGTGACTGTCTGGGCATGACACATCGGGACGAGTTTCCTCTAAATGTCATGATGCTAAAAAGTGATGCAAGCCCTTCTTGAACCGGTGGGTTGAAGGCTGGGTTCTCACCGGCCTCTGTGGTCTTCTTTTTTTTTTTTTTCATGAATCACAGAATTTGAACCTCAAGGGTCCTTTGAGATCACTTTATTCACGTGCCTCTTGGCACAGATGCAGAGATGAGGGCAGTGAAGAGCAGACCTTTGCAAATGTCTGCAGGACTAGTGGTGGTCTGAGGACCTCAGTCCAGGGTCCACACTCGGAATGACTTCTTGGTTCTGGTAGCACATTTGTAAAATAGTGGTTGTTGTTAAGTGCCATTGAGTCTGTTGTGATTCAGCAATGCCGTGTAGGGTTTCTGAGGAGTAGCTGTTGAGTTTGAACTGTCTGCCTTGTGGTTCACAGTTTAGTGCTGACCCTTCAGCACCACCCCGGGAGTCCTTATAAAGCACTAGAGGGTGGGTTTTGCCCAGTTTGGGGGGTCTTGTCTGTTCTGCTTTGCTAGATGGAAAATGGGGTCATTGTTTCATCATATTTATGTGGCACAAATATTTAATTAGGGCCCAACATGTGCCCAGATCGACATCATTGGAGGGGACCTTATGCACATCCTAGGGAGGTCACACCACAAATAGGGAGGCTAAAAGCAACACAGAAACCCTGTACAGGGTCGCTATGGGTCGGCTCCGACTCGACGGCACTTAACAACAACAACAACAACAAAAGCAACAGAAATTTGTTTTTTCACATTTCCATGAGCTACCAGAGCAAAGCAAACTCACTGCCATCGAGCTGATTCTGACCCAAAGAGACCCGATGTTTCCGAGACTGTCAGTCTTTACAGGAGCAGACAGCTTCATCATCCTCTAGTGTAGCAGTTGGTGGGCTTGAACCACTGACCTTGTAGTTAGCAGTCTAGAGCCATGAAGACTCTCGTTGGTGTTCAGTGCCGTTGAGTTGTTCTGACTTATAATGCCCCTGTATAGGGTTTCTGAAGGAACTCTGGTAGCATAGTGGTTACGAATCGGGCCGTAAACCTCAGGGACAGCAGTTTGAAACTCCCAGCTGTTCTGAGGGAGAAAGATGAGGCTTTCTGCTCCCATAAGATTTATAACCTCAAAAACCCTGTACAGGGTCACTATGAGTCAGAACCGACTCCACAGCACATAACAACATAGGGTTTCTGAGGCTTTAGATCTTTGTGGGAGCAGAAAGCCTCATCTTTCTCCTGTGGAGCAGCTGACAGGCTAGAACTGCGAGTCTTGTGGTTTTCAATCCAGTGTTTATGGTATGGAGCCGCTGTGCTCTTGTTGGTGTTGTTAGGTGCCATCGACTCAGTACTGACCCATAGCGACCTTATGCACAACAGAACGAAACACTGCCCGATCCTGGGCCAACCTCACTACTGTTGCCACGCTTGAGTCCATCGATGCTGCCACTTGGCCAATCCATCTCATTGGGGGTCTTCCTCTTTCTCTCTGACCCTCCACCTTACCAAACATGATATCCTTCTCCAGCGACTGCTCCCTCCTGACAATATGTCCAAAGTAGGAGAGACGAAGTTTGGCCATCTTAGCCTCCAAGGAGCACTCTGGCTGCACTTTTTCCAAAACGGATCTATTGGTTCTCTTAGCAGCCCATGACACTTTCAATGTTCTCCTCCAACACCATAACTGTGCTCTTAGAAGTCCTAAATTAAGATGCCAACATACCTGTTCTCCCTCTGAAGGCTCTTCCTGGCATCTGGAGGCTGCTAGCAATCCTTGGTCTTCCTTGGTTTGTAAACACATCTCTTGAACCTCTGCCTCTATCATCCCATGGCTGTCTCCCCTGTGTGTCTGTTTCTACCTCTCTTCTTATAAAGACACTAGTCCATTTGGATTAGAGCCCATCCTAGTTGAGTGTAATGTCATCTAAACTTGATAACATCCTCCAAGACTCCATTTGCAAGTAAGATCACATGCATAGGTACCTGGGGGTTAGGACTTCAGTGAAAAAACTCACACACATAAACTTACTCTTGTGAACTGGGGGAAAGTTTACCGAGCAAACCAGTTTTCCGTTCAACAATTCATACACGTTTTGTTTCTTGTCTTTGACTGTAGTCCCCACAGTGTGACATTGCATACCCCCTTCCTCTGTGTTTCCTGTTTCCATCCGTCCTTCTTTCCTAATCCTTCCTGCGTCCAGAACTTTCTCTTTGGGTAAATGCTGCCCTTTTGATCTCAAATGGTCAATTCTTCTAAGGAGTGTGTATCTTCCTAGGGTTACTGTTTACCTCACAGACCAGTGTATTATTTAGCTGAAAAATGAGTCATGTGGTTGCATTCAGTCCCAGAACAGAAGGGTGATTTAGGGCCATTGTCTTGGGGGTTCTACCTGTCTCAACCTGGACAATAAACTCAGTCTTTTTTTGAAAAAAATGATTTTGAGTTTTGTAATTCCCCATTTTCCTCCCACTCTTTCCAGGGCCTTCTAATGTGATCCCTTCAAGAGCAGTTGGTCGTTGTAGCTGGGGACCATCTATCTCTTCTTGTCTCAGGGTGGTGGAGGCTGAGATTTCTGTGACTAGATCAACAGTTGTTATCTTAGATGACTGCGCACAAACTTTTAAGACCCCAGTCACTACTCACCAAAGTAGAATGTAGAACATTGTCTTTGTGGACTATGTTGTGCCAAAATACACAGTTGGTGTCTCCTGAGACCCATGGTTCAGTGCATCTTTTTGAAGACACAGTTCAAGCTAGAGCAAATATCACCAAATCTGACTGAATTTAAATTACCATCAGGGTTACTACTACTTGATGAAAAAAATGCAGATCCTTTGCCTACCTTTCTCCCTCTCCCCAGATTTAGTAGATGCAGGGTGGAACTCACACCTTTATGTTTAAACTGGTTTCCCAAGTGACTCCTAGAACTTGTTGTGTTTGGATGCCATGGGCTCTCTACAGTCCTCGTTTAGAGTATCAGATAAGATAAGTAGAGTATCAGATAAGTGGATTACCCCAGGGCACACGTTTTTCCAGGGGAGGAAACTGAGTCATAACAGAGAGAGATGATGTGACCTTACCTGGGTCCTGGAGCTAGTTGGAGCGAACAGATTTAATGCTGACATTTGTCTGCAGTAGTGGCCACAGTGGAGTTGCCTGTAGACCAGTGGGTAGGTGGGTGGGTGGGTGAGTGTGACAAAGCAGGGCAAGTTACTTTGTAGCCTTCAGGAAGCCTTTAGCCTCCTTCTGTGTGTTGGTGAAATTTCCCAGAGGCTTAATGGGAGAATTGGACTCAGTGGGATGTAATAATCAAACGAGTGTCTGGACTAGTAATGCTTTAATCTGAGAATTTTTATTAAATGCTTGCTGTGTGCTGGGTGAAAAGGAGCTGAAATCCAACTATTCGCTCTCATGTGTGCTTTCACTGTTGAAAGGAACATGACATGCCTTCAGGATTTTGATGTTGACTGTTAAATTGTGTCAAAGCCCTGGGAAGCCACATTCAAGAACCAAATCTGAGGTTTTAGATAAACAAAGCACATAGGGCTACTAGATTTCAATCTAGCTATGTGGTGTGATCATTGCTAACATTTGAGGCACTTCCATGAGTTAAAATTTGTCTTTTAGAGTGGGTTTGAGGAAACAAAGACTCAGCTATGTAAGATATGGACCACAGTCACACATATGGAAAGTGATGCAGGCTGGAGAGAATTCAAATCCAGATGTGACTGGTTCCAAACCAAAATGCAGAGATGAAGATGAAGCCTCTTGGACTACACCAGACTGCCTCCTGCTCTGCTTAACCCAGTGGTTATATATGTGTCTCACTAGACAGTAAGTCAGGAGTCCTGGTGTGGCGCTGTGGGTTAATGCGCCAGACTGCAAAGCTGTTTGAACTAACTGCAAGGTCGGCGGTTCAAGCTCACCAGCTGCTCCTCGGAAACCCTATACAGGGTCGCTATGGGTCGGAACCGACTCGATGGCACTTAACAACAACAACAGACAGTAAGTCTATTGAAGGCAGGGACTGCCTGCTTGTTGCCCTTGGATTTATGTTCCAGGCTGTGCCCAATAGTTTCCCTGCCTTGTAAATGAACATTTACTGAATCGAATGCAGAATGCTTGCCTCAACGCATAGAGATCTATATAGCTTTTGTTGTTAAGCGCCGTCGAGTTGGTTCTGAGTCACAGCAATCCTGTGAGCAATCTAAGGAGCAGCTGGTGGGTTTGAACCCCCAACCTTTGTTCCCAGTCCAGTGCTGATCCTACAGCGTCACACCAGAAGTCCAGTGGTTTGCAAATGAAGGTATATTAAAATAAGAATAAATTGCACAGAAACAAGATCGTTACAATAAAAAACTGGAGTACACGAAGTTACTTGGTTGATTTTCCCCAAAAAAAGCAAAACAAAATGTGCTCCATGTTATGGACGATTCAACGTGCAAAAAGTTGTTAACGTTTTTGCGGCTTTTGTTGCCTTTTCAAAATAAAATCTGGAAGACACAATAAAGTGGTCGATTCCTTTAATTTCTGAAGCATGTAGTTCCAGTTGTAATAATACCTTTAAAATTAATTAAATTAGCGTGGTGTCATTTTAGAACTGATTTTAACCTCGCTTATCTATAGAACGGCAGGAGATAAACCAGGGGAAGCCGACGTGGTAACCTAGGTAACGGGGGCGTGCATCCTCTTTCTTCGCGGTATCCAAAGACCACGGCGAGAACGCTCTGAACAAGTTTGGTCTGTTGGTTACATCGTAGTTCGCGATGCATTCTGGGTGCTAGCAATATGGCGTCCTCCTTGATGTGCTGATGAGAGGAGTTTCACTGTAGCTCCTAACCAGAGGGCAAAACGCTCCAAATCCAATAAACCCACATTACTCGTTTTCTTCGCGAGACCGTGTCGTCCGTTTCTCAGGACTTGTTCTCAGGCAGGACATTGTCACGGAACCGAGGGGCAGGGCCAGCCAGGCCGCGCGGACCCGGGGGTGAGGAACCGGCCGCGGGCGACACGATGGGCCGATCCTGGCGCTGGTTGCAGCAGCTTAGGCGAGTGCCGGACCCGCAAGGCTGAGAGTGGCTAGAGGAGACCCGAGGCGCCCTGAACCTCTTCGCCTCGGCCGGAGACCTCAGCCTAGTCGGAGAGCCGACTCCACGAGCGGGTGCCGGCCTATCCACGGATCTGACGCGTCGGCGGCCGAGAGCAGGGTCATCGTGAGGCCTTAGGTCGCTCACGCTTTTGACAGCTTGGCTCGCAGCTCCTTAGAGAACGTCCTGCCCCAGAAGCAGCCAGTGGCTTAGGATCCGGGGGTGTGCAGAGCTTCCTGGCCCCCTCCTCCCCCGGCTCTCCCCACCCCCTCCGACTTCCCGCACAGGGTCCGAGCTAGGGCTGGAAGCCTTTGTGCCCGAGTGGGGGGGTCTCCGCACGCGCCCACCCACTCCCTGCTCCCCACCCCGTTTTTTGGGGACTACTGATTTCACCACAGCTGGTGCACGCTCCGCTTTAAGGCTGGAGGTTCTGGAGCGCTTGCTGCCCAGGACCCCTCCGCCCCCTCCCCCGCTGATGGAGGCCGAGATGCTGCAGGCGCCTCTGCTGGGACTCGGGGAGGACGAGGAGGCCGACCTCACCGACTGGAACCTGCCTTTGGCTTTTATGAAAAAGAGGCACTGTGAGAAAATCGAAGGCTCCAAATCCTTAGCCCAGAGCTGGCGGATGAAGGACCGGGTAAGTGGATTCCAAGGGCACCCCGATCCTCGGGTTGCTCCCCAGGAAAGCTCGCAGCGGGAGCCTGCCCCCACCCCCTCTTCTCCCCACGTGGTGCGGGGCAGCAAGCATGTCAGACTCCACTTGTGAAACACTGAAGGTGGGAAAGGCTGTGGTATAATGCTTCATTGGCTAGCTCTAATTCAATGCAAACCGAGTTCTAATTCAGATAATAAAAGTGAAGCCGAGTTGGACATCCTGCCATGCAAGTGTTTGAATGCTCTTTGTACTGTTCAGACGTAGAGGAAGGATGACGGGATAGAAACAGTACTTGCACCCTTGTGGTTAGTCTACTCCCCCCCCCCCAAAAAAAAAAAGAAAAAAGTTGGGACACGTCTAATGTTTCCAGGGTGTTAGGAAACAAGATTATTGGAAAATGTTGCATTAGTAACATATAAATGGAAAGTTATTTTAAAGTGACAGTGAGTTTCCTCATCGGCTGGAGTGGATCTTCCCACCTTTGATGCGGTTTCATGTTGGTGTAACTTGCAGACGGATTTTCTTCAGTAGTGGAGCTCGGCTTGGTGGGCTGGGGTTTAGGGTCAGGCTTTAGACGGTCCCACTGGAGTGGGCTCACACAAGCAGCAGGTCGGAAAAGAGAAAGCAACCTGTGCTGAGTGTGCAGGTCCTGGTCTTCAAAGCAAAAGAGTGTGTACGCTCCAGTCTGTCCTCTTCCGCTTCATTTTCTCCTTCAAGGTGGCCTGTATTTGAGCATTCAGTGGTGTAAAAAGGGGAGGCTCGTGGTGGTATAATATGATGTGCTTTGTGCTAGGCGTGTTAGGACCCTTCTACCACTATGGGTTCAAACCTAGCCGCTGCTCCGAGGAAGAACCATGTGGCAGTCTGCTTCTGTAAAGTTTTACTGCCTTCAAGCACTTCTTCTGTCCTGTCAGAATTAACTTGATGGCTGTGGGTTTGGATTGGGTTTATGTGTGTGTTTGTAGAAGATGATTATTTTTTAGTGTGTGATATTGAGCTTGTGTAAGATTGCTGTTGTCGTCGTCAAGTGCTGTTGAGTCATAGTGACCCCGTATAGGTTTCCAAGGAGTAACGGGAGGATTTGAACCGCTAACTTTGTGGTTAGCAATCCTGTGCTTGTTTTATAGCACCACACCAGGACTCTGTGTAACTGACACATTGGTTACTAGTGACTGACAAATAGCTTCACAAGTACACTTGCTAATTCTAGTCGGTCACTCACTAATAACCAATGCTTCATTTATTGATTTGGCTTATTTTTGAAAAAAAGGTTAGGAAGATGTCTTTCATCCAAAAGTTGCTTAAAGAGTAAATTAAGTGGTCACTGGTGGAGACTGTGTAAAGCCTGTCTTTAAGGAGCCTTGGTGTCACAATAGCTAAGCGTTGGACTGTTAAATATTGCTGGTTCAAACACACCCATGACTCCACAGGAAAAAGACCAGGTGATCAACTCTTCTAAAGATGGTTGTTGTTGTTGAGTGCCATGGAGTCGGTTCTGACGCATGTGACCCTATTAGGGTTTCTGAGGAGTGGTTGGTGAGCTTGAACCGCCGACCTTTGCAGTGCAGTGCATTAACCCGCAGCACCATGCCAGGACTCCTTGTGAAGATGGCAATCTAGGACACCCATGGGGCAGTTCACCTCTTCCTACAGGGCTTTGATGAGTTGGAACTGAGGACACACCACAGCACACACACATCTTCAGTACTAATTATATTTTCCAAAATTTGTGGTTGTCATGTATACGTGAGAGAAATTTATTTTAAAGCAGCTCTATTTAATCACTGTTTTCATTCTGTTTGAAAGACTTTTTTTTTTTAGATGTGGTTCCCTCTGCTATCCTAAACCCGTGTTCAAACTATTCAAAGAATTTTATTGGATATATTTTGACTTTTTCATTTGTTGAATTTGTGAACAGTAACCTTTTCTTATAAGGGAAAGACTAACTCTGTGAGTCTGAGTAACTAGTGAGATTGTAATTTAGAAATGAGTCAGGGAAGGGAATTTGCCGTATCTGACTTTGGCAAATTGTTTTAAAAAGAAAATCAACAGGTACCAGTGTTAGTTAAGGATTTGAGAGTTTGACATCTTACAGAGTCCATGAAGTCTCTCCTCTGGTCGGACCCTGAAGGGGTTTCCCTTCCCTAGAAAACATCCTTTCTTTTTTTAAATGTGAATTCTTCCAATTTTTACACAATGGAATGAATCTGGATAAGACAAACCCTATCTGTGGGGCTGGCTTCAGCCAGTGAATTACCCGAGTGTGACTTATGTTCTGTTACGACGATTAGAGGCGGCCAGGCTGCAGTCACTCTGTGTTGGAGGTGGCCGTTAGTGGGCCAAGGGGGCCTTCTTTTTTTTTTAAAGCTTTCATTTTGAATTGAGTGATAGTTTACATGGGAGAACATTGGTTTTGGTTTTGCATTCATCCTATCATAGTTTGTTTCATTGCAATGATGACAATTCCCTCCACGCGTCATCATTCAACAGTATTTGCTTCTGTTCCCTCTGTTGTTTGTGGGTTTTTTTTTTTTTGATTACACAGAAACACTCATGAATATATAATCATTTAAACAACCCAAGGGCACATTCTGCAAGCCTGTCTCCTGGCCACCAGCACATAGCCTTTCTCTTTCCATGAGTCTAGCATCATCAGCTGCACAATCTCTCTTGTGTCCTCATCTCTGCCTCCATCTCTGGTGTCGTTGCTTCTCTGGATGGTTGTTGTTGTTGGTAGTGGTGATTTGCCGTGGAGTCAGTTCCGACTCACAGCGACCCTGTACAGGGTTTCCAAGGCTGTAAATCTTTATGTGTGCAGAAAGCCTCATCTTTCTCCCGTAGAGCAGCTGGTAGTTTTGAACTGCTGACCTTAACTGCTTGGTTAGCAGCCCGATGCGTAACCACTACACTACTAGAGCTCATTGCTTCTCTGGATAGGGTCCCACATTCCGCTTGTGCTCTTCTCCCTTGATGGTCCTAGGGTCCTCTGTTCTGGAAAGTAAGATTAACTCCTCCCTCCTTCTACCTTTACGGTTATTGTGACAGTCACAATTAGTCATGATAACAGTTACTCACTATTGAATCATAAGAATCTTATCCCCATCTCCTTTCACTAGACCCGTCTAGACAAGATGAAAACTGTTCAGTGGGAATTCTGCCTTCCCCCATACACTCTGAAACTAAATTCCCTCTTGAAAACTTGTAAGCCAGTCACTTCATGTTTTTATAGCCCCTCCTCCACCCCATTTTTCTTAGCCAGTTGTCTGAACTGCCTGCCCCTATCAACCCTGTGTCTAGAGGGGATAGGTTTGATCCTTGATTTGAAGACTCCTTCCCTCTCAGCTGTTATTTTGAGCTACTACATCCATAAGTATAGGTCAAGTTCATCAAATTGTAGTAATTTATACTTGTTTCCTGTATCAAATTTCTTTATCTTCCTCTATTGGAGTTCTGATCATCAAGCCATCAAAGCTAGATTTGGGTGTTCTTGTGTGTCTCTCCTCACTTCATATCAGCTGGACACTTCCTTCTCAACTCTAGCTCTCTGTGGCTAAGTCCCAAGGGGGCCTCTTGCACTGCACGAGGAATAGTACAGACCAGTTCTGTCAGCTGGCCACGGACTCCTCCCAAAATACAAACCCAGCCCTTGCTCTTTCTGAGCTTGGTGGACAGTTTCATAGACTGTTATTTTGTGAACAGATGATTACAAACTGGACATCCGCTGATGACACAACCCTGTTGGCTGGAAGTGAAGAGGACGTAAAATACTGATGAGGATCAAAGACCTCAGCTTTTCAGTAATCCTCACCACTGGGCCAAAAAATAACATGATAAATGGAGAAAGGATTGAAGTTGTTAAAGACTTCACTTTGCTTCGGTCCATAAATAACACTCTTGGAAGCAGCAGTCAAGAAATCAAAGAGGTATTGCCATGGGCAGATCTGATGCGAAAGACCTCTTTAAGGTGTTACAGGGGCAAAGATGATCAGGTTGAGGAAGATGGTGCGCCTGACCCAGGTCATAGTGTTTTCACTCACCTCATATGCCTGTGAAGGCTGGAAGACCAGGGAAGAATCAATGCTTGTGACTTGTGGTGTTGGAGAAGAGCATCACAGACTGCCAGAAGAACAGCCAAGTCAGTCTTGGAAGAAGTGCAATCAGAATACGTCTTAGAAGTGAGGATGGTAAGACTTCTCTCATACTTTGGAAATATTGTTAGGAGGGAACAGTTCCTGAGAAGGGCAGTGAACAAGAGAACGACCCCAGTGAGACGGATTGACACAGTGGCAGCAGCAGTGGGCTCAGACAGAACAAGTGTGACGATGGGGTAGCATCGGGAACTGTTTCCTTCTGTTGTGTGTAGGGTTGCTATGAGTCTGAACTGACTCCACGTTGTGACCTGACACTCCATAGAACCTAACAACTGGTATGCTGTTGGAGGTGTTACAAATTCCTAAAATTTGCATCCTTATCAGAGTTTGCTAAAGTTTCCAAAATATTTACCTGCCACTCAGCATTCTGCTTCCTTCCAGAGCCCCCGTCCAGGCCGGCTTGCAGTAGAGATTCCCGCAGGCTTTGTTCTCATTGATCCTGGTTTTCAAATTCCATTGTGATTGTGGGTTAGTTCTTAAGTTACTGTTAGGTTAGTACTATTATTGTCACATTTGTTTGCTGCTTGGTTAGTTCCACAGTGTCGAGTCGATTCCGACCCATAGCCACCCTGTATAGGGTTTCCAAGGAGCAGCTGGTGAGCTTGAACCACTGACCTTGCAGTTTAAACAACTTTGCAGTCTGATGCATTAGCCCACAGTGCCCCACCAGGACTCCATGATATATACTGTTGTTGTTATGTGCCGTGGAGTCGGTCCCGACTCACAGCGACCCTTTACAGGTTTTCCGAGGCTGGAAATCTTTGTGGGAGCAGAAAGCCTCATCTTTCTCCTGTGGAACAGCTGGTAGTTTCGAACTGCTGACCTTGCGGCTCACAGCCCAATTCATAACCACTACGCCACCAGAGCTCCTTTGATATATACTAGGGGCTTCAAAATATTGGTGGAACAATGGAGTCAAAAGAGAATGGAATTTTTTTTCACGAACTTTTTGAGGCCCCTCCCTTGTATATTATATATGAATTGCAGTTTAGAATGAGTCATTTGTATACCTATGGTTAAAATGGATGTGTAGCTATCTCCCCCACGTGTGTTTGACTGTAATGCTTTATAGTTACCACAGTTCATTTTCCCACTGGAAAGTGGGACAAGAGTCACAGATGGCTCTTACAGATGTGGAGCAACATCAGACACTCCTGGACCAACACACTGTGCCTTGTGTGCACACCGTGACTCTCCCTGATCTGTAGCCTGGCTTACTCGCATCGCTTTGTAGGCAAACTTTGAATTAGTCACAGAGGAATCTTGAACGGATACATTGAACCAGTCCTCTGGACAGAGGAGTGGCTATAGTGGTTTTGAGCTCGCATAGACCGTATTACTTTGTACAGTTTCCCTTCTGCCTTCGTCACCCTCATTCTCTCTTCATTGGCGACAGCTGGACTCGGCTCCACTCTGCTGAGACTATCCCGCCTTGGTCATAGATGTTGTTGGCTGCCGTTGCTGACTCGTGCTGGCCGCATATGACAGAGTAGAATTGCCCCAAAGGGTCTCCTAGGCTGTAATCTGATTGGAAGCAGGATCGCCAGTTCTTTCTTCCGCAGAGCTTCTGGGTGGGTTTGTGCCCCTAACCTTTCAGCAGCCAAGTCCTTAACCATTGTGCCACCAGGGCACCTTTGCTTAAGAATGTTGTTGTGTGCCGCTGACTCCACTGTGCCCCTCTAGGATAGGGTAGAACTGGCCCATTGGGTAATCTCTTTATGCGAAGGAGCTCTGCTGACTCAGTGGTTAAGGATTTGGCTGCTGACCAAATGCGTCAGTGGTTCACGTCCCCACCACCTGTTCTGTGCCAGCAAGACGTAGAGAACGGTGTTTGTAGAGATGCACGCCCCATGACCTCGGGACTTTCTGCGGCAGTTCATGTCTGTCCTGCGGGCTTGTGAAGAGTTACATCAACAGGAAGGCAGCAGGTTTAATGCTTTTAGAAACGGACTGCCAAATCTTTCTCCTGCAGAGCTGCTGCTGGTAGCTTCAAACCGCCGACCTTTTGGTTCACAGCTGAGGCTGTAACCACTGAGCCAGCAGGCAGGGCTCCTTGATGTGATCACCATCCCCTGGGAAGTCTGAAGGCCACTTTCTGTCCTTGTTTTGTTGGACCTTTCTGTGGTATTTCACACAGTCCGTACCCCAGTTTGGATCACTGATCCTCCTTTTCTGTGAGTGAGAGGAGACTTGGCTGATGTTC